>NC_091581.1:23457785-23460285 GCF_042767895.1 Penaeus vannamei
GTGATGATGAAGATGGTTGTTGGGGTTGTTATGAATGTTGGTGATGATGTCATGTACGAGTTGTGGTGACTCCCATAATGTGCAAGTTTGTATGAGGTGGCAGTTTCCAGATTCAAGCTTGGTCTCACTTTACGCGAGGTCAGGTTGGAAGGACGTCGACGAGGTTTTCCTCTTACGCCCTACTCCAGTACGTGCCTTCGCTCCGCCCCTCCCCCTTCTTCCCAAGATATTCCTACATCCCCCGTGTATCTCCCTCCCTCCCTCTTTCCCTCTCCCTCCCTCTCCCTCTCCCTCTCCCTCTCCTTCTCCCTCTCCCTCTCCCTCTCCCTCTCCCTCTCCCTCCCCCCCCCCCCCCCTCTCTCTCTCTTTCTCTCTCTCTCCCTCCCTCTCTCTCTCTCTCTCTCTCTCTCTCGCTCTCTCTCGCTCTCTCGCTCTCTCTCGCTCTCTCGCTCTCTCTCCCTCCCTCCCTCCCTCCCTCCCTCTCTATCTATCTGTATCACCTCCATCTTACATTTCCACCTTTACTTATTTCCTCTCCCAATCAAATTCTTTTAACATTCTAAATCCTGACCCCCCAATCTCTATCACTGCCCCGTCACCTACCCGTCTTCCTCCTCTCTCTACCCGTTGCAGACAAATGTAAACGTTCCATCCCATCTACCACACCTTGTCCTCCACCTGCTTCTTCCTCTGCCACTCAGACGCCTGTCTCCTCTTCCCCTCTTAAGAAAACCTTTGTACCTTGCTCCTCCCCAACCAACTCCAATCCAGAAACTCTCGAAGACATTGAAAACTACCTAATCATGGCTCAAGATAACATGCCTATACCTCACCCATCCTCCAGTCCCTCTCCTCCCATTGCCTCTACACTCAAAGTAACTACCAATATCACTCCTCCTATTCATGTTCCCCTTACACTCATTCCTCCCACTCCCTCCCAACCCCTTCCTTCCCCACTATCCCTTTCGATTCCCCCTGGATGTGACCCTTTGTCACAATAACCCCATTTCCTGGATTCTCTCGCTCCCGACATTTCTCCTGAAAGTGTGGTCTAATCGCCCTTAAGCCCACTTTCTTCCTTTGCTAATCCCTTCCTTACCCCCAAGGACATCCTTGCAGAATCCCACACTTCTTCCTTTGGCAAGTTTGATCTAATCGCCCTTGTTAATCCCTTCCTTAGCCCATTACTCACTCTCTCTATGCCTCCTTCAGTGCATCTTATCCTGAACTGCTATACGACCTCTGATGTGTAACACTCTTAATCATCAACTAACCCCCTCTTTACCCTGTTCACCATTACTTTCTATAGTGCTATATGACCCGTGATGTCTAGCACATTGATTTTGCTTTGTAACCATTAACCATTAATCTTTCTTCCCCTTATCCTTACCGCTTCCTTCTGGATGCTCACGTGACTTAATTCTTTAATAACAGCTTCCTTATCCGGATCCTTCTCCTGACGTCCTTCCCCAATTTCAGTTCCTTTCCCTGGTTCACTGTTTCATTCCCCGGGTTCTTTTAGCCCTGCTTCTCTGACACTCATTTCTACCCATATTACCCGCTGATAGCTTTATTATGGCTTTTTTTTTGCACTGTTCCTCAGGCAAAGCTTCTCTTCCTAGACACAGATACTTTCCATTTAACCTAATCGCCCGTTGCCCTTCCCCCTTTTATTGATATCCGCCTTACTTCCTTTGCTCGCTCTCTTTACCTTTTTCACTAAAAACTATCCTTTAGCGCCTTACAATTTTGACATCTAAGACATGTTGTACTTATGGTTAATTCATTATTAACCCTTTCGCCACAATACTTGACCATAGTGTTATAAGGTAGCGAGCACATTTATTTGTTTATGACCATTAACCATCTACAAGCAATGTAACCAAAATACAATGATTTTGGTAAAGCATCATTGAAGTTAAGGCCACACCATTTCAATCTGTCAACTTAACTGTTTTGGTTCATTGTTATTCGCAAAGTGTATTACATTGACTGTAAAATCATATAGTCTTTAAGTCAAACAAAGTGCCAAAATCACTAGTCCATTTTACTAATTATCTACTGTACAGATGATGAAAATTTAAAGGGAAATACGTATATGCATTTTTTTTTTAGGAAATTCAAACACCGTTGTTTAGATATTATTTAATAAGAATGTATAGAGAATATAAACCATAAAAATTTCGTTAATGTAGATCTGGATTTATGATATGTATACTAAAACTATATAAAAAGAAGTTAAGATAATGGTAATCTTACCTTTTGTATAAATATCACCTTAAACATACAGCATTCGAATTGTACACAAATCTAAACATTCTCTTCTAGTCAATACAAATAACTAGACAGCTGCATAGTGACAGGCAAAATTTAATTCCACTTTTGGTTTGAATGAAGGGGCAGGCAGCAGACGCATCTATACAGCTTAGGTGTGTAGAGGAAGTAGATTCTACCATATGACGCTTGCTGTTGGAATATGTAAACAGTGGAACTAAAGTTA
>NC_091581.1:23500285-23515285 GCF_042767895.1 Penaeus vannamei
TAGAAGCCCCCCCCCCTCCCTAGTCCTCCCTCGCCCCCCCCCCCCCCACTCAGTCCTCCCTCGCCCTCCCCTCTCCCTCCCCCCCGCCCCCTCGCCCCCGCCGATGCACCACGCTCACCCTCACGACGCTCAATACCTACATCAGTTACCTGGACGTGCATGATCTCTGAAATCATGCACACATGCTATCCTCCTTTCCCTCGCCCTTTTTTCACTCTAAACGATCGTCTTATCGCACGCAGGATATTTAAAGGATATTTGCTTTCTTTCTCTCCTTTTCTTGCCCTTGTCTGTCTCTCGTTGCGTTGGGATGTCTTTGCCTGACGCTCGCTCGCTTCTGTTCTTCACACTCGTATTTTCACCTTTCTTTTATCCTTTTTTCTCCTGTTTTCGTCACTCAATTCGGGTTTTCTTTTTAGGTTGTATGAATTATTTTTGCGTTGCCTTTCCCGCTGTTTCTTGTCTCGTCTTCGTCATCCTTCTTTTCCGTTTTCTCTACTGTGGAGGCCTTCCATGACTATGTTGCTACTACTATTGTAAAATAGGAACTCCTTATGATTAATATTGTTCATACGGTCACTACTGCTGTTACTACTATTACTCCTTCTACGTCTACTTTTACTACTACGTCAGCTTCTAATCTAATAACTACCTTATGACTATTTCTTGAACTTCTGTCACTACTGGTAAAAACTGCGCCCACATGCAGGCTCTCGCGCTCCCTTCCCCCGGCCTGTTCGCTGAGCCGGCCTGACTCACGCTGCTCGCTCGCTGGCCAGACACGCTGATTTCCTCGATTTGGCGAAGCTCCTGGAAGCGTGGCGTGCTGGCCGGCCGTCTCCCCGCAGTCACGGACCCTTCGGCGGGGGGAGGCGGGGGCGCAGTGGGGTGAGGAAGGGAGAGGGTGCTACTGGATCTGTAAGGTTATTTTTTCCTCATTTTCGTGTGGGGTCAACGCCCTTACTTGCACGAGGCAAGGTCACGGCCACGCCTTTCTCCCCGGTGCTGAGGACGGTGGCTGTGACAAAGGCTGTGTGAAGTGGCTGTGAACGTCGGCCGGGAATGATGCTGATTCGCATAAAGAATCGGATGACGATGTAATTATGGTAATAAGGGCTGTCGTGATTAATTAATTAGCCGCTGGCATGATTGGTCGACTGATATGTTTCTATATTTAGGGCAGCGGGCATGTCCAATAATCCCCAAAGGAGAAACGCGCAGCAGGATCGCTACATCCTGTGTTATTTTTTTGCCTGTCGTCATTAGCATTTTAATTTACCAGGCGCTGGGTTTTAGAAAACAATGATCACTCTCCTACGTCCCTAGACCTTCCTGCGTCTTGATTAATAAGGATCGAGTTTATGATTATAAATGACTCATGCATGCCAAGTGCCCTAAAACCACAAACAAGTGCCTTTCCACGCTCAGCCCGTAAAGACCAGCGGAACGGCGCTCCCTGCCCCCAAATCCCCGCATCCTGTGCTGGGCCGCTGATGCTGAAGGCGGCGGCCGCTGCAGCAGCTTGGCACCGGCACAGACACCCTCACGAGCAAGACTTTTCCTCCCTCCTCACACACCCAGGTGAGGCGGGATCTGGCTCGTGAGGATCTGTTGGTTCGAGATTATTACTAAGACGAAGATGAGGATTAAATGCGGTACTTCTTTTGAGATGAAGCACTCGTCTCGGCCAAATTTTCAAATCGAAATGAAACTAGGCAGCCAAATCTTGACGAAAACCATTATATAATTTCTTTTCTGCGCGACCGGATAACAGAGAGAGAGAGGGATAGATAGATAGATAGATAGATAGATAGATAGAGAGAGAGAGAGAGAGAAGGATAGATAGATAGAGAGAGAGAGAGAGAGAGAGAGAGGGAGGGAGGGAGGGAGGGAGGGAGGGAGAGATAGATAGAGGAGAGAGAGAGAGAGAGATAGAGAGAGAGAGAGAGAGAGAGAGAGAGAGAGAGAGAGAGAGAGAGAGAGAGAGAGAGAGAGAGAGAGAGAGAGAAAGAGAAACAGAGAGAGAGAGAGAGAGACAGAGAGAGAGAGATAGAGAGTGAGGGAAAGAGAGAGAGAGAGAGAGAGAGAGAGAGAGAGAGAGAGAGAGAGAGAGAGAGAGAGAGAGAGAGAGAGAGAGAGAGAGAGAGAGAGAGAGAGAGAGAGAGAGAGAGAGAGAGAGAGAGAGAGAGAGAGAGAGAGAGAGAGAGAGAGAGAGAATGAGAGAGAGAGAGAGAGAGAGAGAGAGAGAGAGAGAGAGAGAGAGAGAGAGAGAGAGAGAGAGAGAGAGAGAGAGAGAGAGAGAGAGAGAGAGAGAGAGAGAGAGAGAGAGAGAGAGAGAGAGAAAGAGAAAGAAAGAAAGACAGACAGACGGACAAACAGACAGACAGAGAGACAGACAGACAGACAGACAGACAGACAGACAGAGAGAAAGAGAGAGAGCCAAAGAAAGAAAGAGAGAGAGAGACAGGGAGGGAGACCGGTTACCAACACGGAACTAAGAGGCAACGGTTTTTGTGCTGAGGTGTTTTCTATGGACAGGTTTTGTTAAGCAGCGCCTATTGTGTCTGCCTATTGTGATAGCAGACTTGTTTATATAATTTGTTTCTGTTGTTTATTTTTTTCAGCGCTCGGCAATTTCTACTGTTTATAGGTTGATGTTGTTTGTCTATCTTATTGGTTATTTGTGTGTGTGTATGTGTGTGTGTGTGTGTGTGTGTGTGTGTGTGTGTGTGTGTGTGTGTGTGTGTGTGTGTGTGTGTGTGTGCGATGTGTGTGGTGTGTGTGTGTGTGTGTGTGTGTGTGTGTGTGTGTGTGTGTGTGTGTGTGTGTGTGTGTGTGTGTGTGTGTGTGTGTGTGTGTGTGTGTGGAGGGTAGTTAATATGAATCGTATTTCAGAGGAAATGGATATGGCGTCCAATTTCAATGTGAAACTTGCATAGAAAATAGATTTTGATAATATACCTTTCGTTTTCCCTAATTGTGTCAACAACCTTAACACACATTCATACAAACACTGATTATATACATCAGTAGTCGTGTATTTATATATATAAATGTTTACATACATATATCTATATACATATGCTTATCTATCCATCTATCTTCTGTTTATCTATCTATATATAATATACATACATTTATATATATCTATATCTATCTATCTATCTACCTATCTATATAGATAGATAGATAGATATGTATGTGTGTATGTGTACACACACACACACACATAAAAGCGATTTGACAACTTTGAAAAATTGTAGAACTTAAGTTGTGTGTAAAAAACAACAACATTTAGTCTGGACTGCTGAAGAAAAAGTGTTCACGTTTCGTTTCCAGCCTAAATTTAGCAGAGCATTAGGGCTTCATAAGTCTCGGCGTTGAAAAAGCTGTAATATGAATAATGGCGTAGTTGTTTTTGACCCAACATGACCTTGACCACGAGATGAAAAGGGAGGATGGCCAAAACGCAACATTTATTTCGCGGTGGCGTGATGGAGCCCGAGGCGAAACTTTCTGATGAAATTCTCGCGTGTTTTGGACTCGCTCCACGCAACGCCATCTATCGCCGTTCGTTTCTGTTCTGGTCTCCCGTCGCCGCCGCATCATCGCCTTTCTTTCTCTCTTTCCATTCTCCTTCTCTGGATCGTTCAGGTTAGTTCGTTTGTTTACTTTATCTCACTCTTTCATCTGCTTTGATTTACTCCTACTTCGTCTCCTTCGTCCTCCTACTTTCCTTCGCTCCCCTTCGCGTCTCGTTTGTGTGTTTACTTTTTCTCCATTTTCCCCAACTGCCTCGTTCGTAATAAAGTTTCATTCATTCTTTTCTCCGTCTCATCCGGCCATATACTCTCACCAACGCTCTCTTTATGCCATTTTATGCCATTCCTTCGTCTCCCGTTCTCTAACATACACCAGTCTCCTTCCTTTCCCCTCCATCCTCTATCATCCCTTGTCCTTTCCTCGTCTTCCTTCTCTTTCCTTTGAATATTTTCCTCTCTCATTCCCCTTTCCCTCCCATCCCCTACTCCTGCCCCCTCCCCCCCCCCCCACACTTCCGACTCGCCCAGGGCACTGCAGAAGAAGCCACGTTTTATCTGAGGCAACAGCTGGTTGTTGGCCTGATCTCTCCAATTAACTGACAAGAGGCCTATGGAGGCTTTGTGAAAAAAAGGGTTGAGGTGTATGGATTCATTTTTGGTGTTAATCTTTTTTTATTTACACGCACACACACGCTCCCCCCTATATATATATATATATATATATATATATATATATATATATATATATATATATATATATATATATATATATATACACACACACACACACACACACACACACACACACACACACACACACACACATACACACACACACACACACACACACACACATATATGTATGTATATATATGTATATCCATATAAATATACATATATATATACATACATATATATGTATTGTATATATATATGTACATATATATATAGGTATATCCATATATAGAGATAGATAGGTAGACAGATAAAGATATAAACAAGTGTGTCTGTTTGAGTGTGTGTGTGCATGTGTCCACTTCCGCCTCTCCAAGGAAAAAGACCCCAAACAGCCCACGGTCACCCGACTCACTCACAGAGTCACCAGAGTCCGTCTCATCAAATGCTTTTTTTTTTTTCTTATGGCTTAAAACTCGAGGCGAAACGAGAGTACAAGTTGCAGCCGCGGGCGAGTGCCGGTCCGTTTGCGCTGCAGTCGGACTCCACTTTATGCTAAGGACTGGGAGCTCGTTCGCCGCCCCCCCCCCCTCGCTCGGGTCCCCAGCCTGCCTCTGGTCCGAGCTCTGTATGGGCGAGAAATAAATACTTCTTGATTTGTTTTTCATTGTCTCGTATGGAAATCATGATCGAAAAGGAAATGGTTTACCTGATTATTTTTATCGTCTTCATATATGCTTTATTTATTTATTTATTTTGGTCTTACTAATTATTTTTCTTCTTTTTATGTGCTTTATTTATTTGTCTTACTAATTATTTTTCTTCTTTTTATGTGCTTTATTTATTTATTTATTTATTTTGGTCAATGATTATTTTTCTTGTCTTCATATATGCTTTATTTATTTATTTATTTTGGTCACTGATTATTTTTCTTCTTTTTATATGCTTTATTTATTTATTTATTTATTTTGGTCTTACTGATTATTTTTCTTCTTTTTATATGCTTTATTTATTTATTTATTTATTTCTGTCTTACTGATTATTTTTCTTCTTTTTATATGCTTTATTTATTTATTTATTTATTTCTGTCTTACTGATTATTTTTCTTCTTTATATATGCTTTACTTATTTATTTATTTCTGTCTTACTGATTATTTTTCTTCTTTTTATATGCTTTATTTATTTATTTATTCATGTTGGTCTTAATGATTATTTTTCTTCTTTTTATATGCTTTATTTATTTATTTATTTATTTTGGTCTTACTGATTATTTTTCTTCTTTTTATATGCTTTATTTATTTATTTATTTCTGTCTTACTGATTATTTTTTTCTTTTTATATGCTTTATTTATTTATTTATTTATTTATTTTGGTCTTACTGATTATTTTTCTTCTTTTTATATGCTTTATTTATTTATTTATTTTGGTCTTATTATTTTTCTTCTTTTTATATGCTTTATTTATTTATTTTGGTCTTACTGATTATTTTTCTTCTTTTTATGTGCTTTATTTATTTATTTATTTTGGTCAATGATTATTTTTCTTCTTTTTATATGCTTTATTTATTTATTTATTTATTTTGGTCTTACTGATTATTTTTCTTCTTTTTATATGCTTTATTTATTTATTTATTTTGGTCTTATTATTTTTCTTCTTTTTATATGCTTTATTTATTTATTTTGGTCTTACTGATTATTTTTCTTCTTTTTATATGCTTTATTTATTTATTTATTTCTGTCTTACTGATCATTTTTCTTCTTTTTATATGCTTTATTTATTTATTTATTTATTTATTTCTGCCTTACTATTTTTCTTCTTTTATATGCTTTATTTATTTATTTTGGTCTTACTGATTATTTTTCTTCTTTTTATATGCTTTATTTATTTATTTATTTATTTATTTGGTTTTAGTTCTTAGTTTCCCGGTGTCGATGTGTAATTAAGGTCATACGTCCCAGCAGCTGCCTTTGTCGTCCGGAATGAGAAGGGAAGTTGATCAAGAAAGAAAACCAAAGCCATATGAAGTTATGAGGAACATTCTGGAATATTCATCTTTTAATTTCAAACTTTCTTCCAGGAATAATTGCCTTACTCGGCTTCCGATGGCGCACGTGCGTCCACACAGTTACTCCCACACACG
The DNA here is from genome assembly GCF_042767895.1 of Penaeus vannamei. Lineage (NCBI taxonomy): Eukaryota > Metazoa > Arthropoda > Malacostraca > Decapoda > Penaeidae > Penaeus > Penaeus vannamei. The sequence continues at coordinate 23,506,643 of NC_091581.1, forward strand.
CTCACACACACACGCACATACACGCACACACACGCACACCCACGGTCACACACGCACACACACTCACATACTCTCACTCACACATAGACACAAAGGGAACAAAAGGATTGGCTAAGTTATTGACCCAGTCCTCCCTGGAATAAACGAGCCGGGGGGAGGGGGGGGGGGTAGGGGAAGCCCTTGCAACACTGGCATCAAAGGGACACAAGACACAAATTCCTGTCTGAGATTCCCCGGAGCCCCCCCCCCCCTTCTTCCTTCCCTCCCCCTCTTTCTTCCTACCTCCTTCCGTACTCCCACCTCCCTTGTCTCTTCTCCTTCCTCATTTTTCCTCCCTCCTTCCTCCTTCCTCCCTTTCCCTCTCTCCTCCTACCTCCTTCCTCGCTCCCTCCCTTTCCCTCTTCCTACCTCCTTCCTCGCTCCCTCCCTTCCCTCTTCCCTCCTACCTCCTTCCTCGCTCCCTCCCATCCTCCTCTTTCCTTCTACCTCCCTCCTCCTTTTTCTTCCTTCCTCGTTCCCTCTCTTCCCCTCTTTCCTCCTACCTCCTCCTTTGCTCCCTCCCTTTCCCTCTTTTTTTTCTTCCTCCTTTCTCCCTCCTCCCTCCTCCCCCCTTCCCCCTCCTCCCTGTCACGCTCACACGAAGGTGAAGGGAGAAGTCGTTTCACACTTTGCTTATTAATGTTAACGTTGTTTGCGTGGATTCCTCTTGATTATTCCTCTTAATTGTTCCTCTTGACTGTTCCTCTTTACTTCCTCTCCTTCCTCTTCTTTTAAAATTCTTTCTTTCTATCCATTCCGCCCTGCAACCCACCTGTTCGATTCCTTGCATTTTTATCGTGTGCGTGCGTTCGATCCCTCAAGCTAGAACATTTCGGTTTCTTTCGCTGCGACTTCATATCTTCTTTCTAGGCCGCTGCTGTCTGGTTTCGGGAAAGCAACAAGTCAGTTTTATTTTGTTATTTGTCACATTTCCTTTCCGATGCGCTGCGTGATATAATCAGTGTTTCGACTTATTTGGTGGAAAAAAATATCGACAGAACTATATTTATATTTAAGTAGAAAGATAGATAGATATAGATGTAGAAAGATAGATTGAAAGATTATGACGGAGAGAGAGAGAGAGAGAGAGAGAGAGAGAGAGAGAGAGAGAGAGAGAGAGAGAGAGAGAGAGAGAGAGAGAGAGAGTGAGAGAACTTATTCGGTGGAAAAAATAATGACTTACTTGCATGCAAAGTTGGTATTTGGTGGGTGGGGGGTTGGGGGAAATGTACTTTACTTATTTACAAAGTTGAATTTGCAACCGATAAACAGGATCAGAGTAAATCGTGCATAAACGCGCTGTTCGAAATCATTCTGTTATATTCTTACAACAACGTTAACCCTTCGATAACCCTATATCTAAATTATCATCCTTTTCCCCCCCTTTTTTCGCAATCTCTGCCACTGTGTAAGAGGTAACAGAGATTTTTTTTTTAAAGGTAGAACAGTGCCGTAAAGGGGTGCGTCACTAGCCTCTCTACATGTCGTTGTTCTCCCTCTCTACGGCGCAGGAAGAGAGTTTTCTCCCTTTCATAATGTCTACAGGAACGCATCACACTGCCGGTTCAGGAATAAAATGAACGGCGGCGCACGCGAGATCCTCGGTCTTCAGTGGACCTTCTTCTCTTTAAACATAATGGCCAGCCGAGATCGAAGGCTTTTCTCATGGTAATTAATTTCTTTTATAATAGTTAAAAGCTTTTCCATGGTCCTCTCTCATGCTTTGTGAGCTAATGAAGGAACGCTAAGTTATTATGTGTTTTATTTTCTTTTTATGTATGATATCAGTAACGTTATTCTTCTTATCTATTCCCCGTGAAATTAATGAACAGGAGAGTAAGAGATAGCCTCTATCGCCATTTCTCTATAAAAAATTAAATCTATTTCTATCATATGATACTGACATTGCATTCCTCTTCTTCTTCTTCTTCGTCTTCTTCGCCATCTTTTTCATTTCTTCTTCTTCGTCATCATCGTCTTCTTGATCTTCATTTTTCTCCTTTTCTTTAACTTAGTGTTATTTAACATAGCCTGGAAACATTCTTCTTACCAAATAAATCTAAATCTAACGCCAAAGAAAGAAAAGAACGAAGAGAAAAAGAAAAAGAAAAAAAAAATATCCGAAAGAAAGAAAGAAAAAAAAAGACCAAAAAAATCTGGATCACAAAGCCCCGACTGCAAATACCAAATTACGCGCGTTCGTTAGAGCGGCGGATGTTATTTACCCGAACAGTTCCATTCTTGAGATTTAAAGAAGATGATTTCATCGGCGGCCTCGATCGGATTTCGGTCTTTAAGAAAAATTGGACCGGTCTCATTGAAGGTCGTGTGTGTGTGTGAGAGGCAGACAAGACGTGGGCTGTGAGGGTCTGTTCAGCCACCTTTGCTGCGCTTGTCTTTTGGGGAAAAGAGTGGGCGTTCGTGAGGAAAGCGCGGGCGGGAAGAAGGGCGAATGGAGTCGGAAAGTCAGCAATGTAATTATTTTAGAAATAGGACAAGGGGTAGATTATATGGACTGATAGACAGACAGACAGATAGATAGATGTAGAAGTAGAAAGAAGATATAAATGTAGAAAGATAGATTGAAAGATTATGACAGGGAGAGAGAGAGAGAGAGAGAGAGAGAGAGAGAGAGAGAGAGAGAGAGAGAGAGAGAGAGAGAGAGAGAGAGAGAGAGAGAGAGAGAGAGAGAGAAGTATACTTACGTGTTCGTATTCATCCATACAAACATGTATACATAAACATATAAATACACACATACACATAAAGAGTGAGACAAACAGACAGATAAATACACAAGTAGACAGACGGAGACAAAGAGTCGGATATAAAACGAACAGACACACAATCAGAACCTTTAACGCGCCAAAGTTTTGAATTAAATTCTGCGACAAACTTCCAAAGGTACCTATTTCAGCCCGGTCATGGCTTTCAGATTATGAGGCATGAGGTGTGACTGGGCAGTTACAAATCATCTTTAAATATCCCTCGATTTAGCACTCTCTCGGAATCCGTTCACAGCTAGCAGGAAGTTGTTTAAACCAGTTCTTTAGCGAAGACGTTTTTGCGCTAATCTGAAGACGTTTGGTGACATGCGGCGCCGTTGCTGGTTTATCGGATTTGGAGTTTTATGCGACTTTCCTGCGAGAAAGGATGCACACACACACACACACACACACACACACACACACTCAGAAACTCACACAAACGCAGAAACACAGAAATAGACTTATACTCAGGCACAAACACATACATGCACATGCACACACACACACAAACACACACAAACACAAACACAAACACACACACACACTCAAACACACACACACACACACACACACACACGCACAAACAGACACACACACACACACACACACACACACACACACACACACAAACAAACTCTCAGTCTTTTCCCCTTTTTTGCTTGCTTGTTTTTCCGACATCATCCTCTATTCCCATCTTTCCTTTTCTCACTCTTTCGGCGCCATCTTCACCTTCACCTTACCGAAAGCTCACCTTAGTCACCTAATTCTCTGTCTTATCTCCCCCGCCGTCTGCCTCTCCCTTCTATCGTCTCTACTATCTCTTGTCACCTTCTCCGCCCTTCTTGTAAATTTTCTCTCTTCCTTATTATCTTCCATCACTTTTTAGCGTCACGGAATATCGGCTGTGGAGTCTACAGATTTGCAGAGGGTTATATACCGTTTTTTTCATTTTTCTCTGTCTACTGTCTGTCTGTCTCTCTCTTTCTTTCTCTCTCTCTCTCTCTCTCTCTCTCTCTCTCTCTCTCTCTCTCTCTCTCTCTCTCTCTCTCTCTCTCTCTCTCTCTCTCTCTCTCTGTCTCTCTCTCTCTCTCTTTCCTATGCTTCTCCCCCTTCCTCTATTCCTCCGTGTCCTTCATATCCCTTCTCATCCTTTGTCATCTCTCCCCCTCCCCTGCTCTTCCCCTTTACCTGCCTTCTCCCTCCGCCGCCCCAGCTATTGCCTAACTCTTTTTTGGCTCGGCTCTAAACCCCTCTCATCCCCCAGCTCTTGTTTCGCGAGTCCCCAGAGCCTCGAGCACCCTCACCCTCCGTCAGCCTCTGGAGCCGAGCCGACAACTTTCCCCAAAGGGCGAAGGTGTGGGAGCCAAGATATCAAAAGGCCCACCGAGAACTTGCGCGCCGAAATACCTCCATGGACATAAAGAGAGGCTTTATAACGTCGCCGGCCTCTGAAGCACCTCCAGGGACTTTGTAAGAACTTCTTCTCTTCGTCAACTTTCGTCTCTCTCTCCTCCTCCCCCTCTTCGTTCTTCCACTTCTCCGTCTGAGAACTTCGGCATTTCTCTCTCAGTTTTCTCCTTCATCTCCACCTTCGCCACTTCTCTGTCAGGCGTAAGTTCATCACTTCTCCTTCGTCTCTTTCTTTCTGCTCCCTTCCCTCCTCCGCTTCTCTGCCGCGTGTAAAAACGTCTGAACCTCTCCCTCATCATTCTCCTTCTTCTCCCTTCCCTCCTTCGCTTCTCTGCCTTGTGTAAAAACGTCTGAAGTTCTCCCTCAGCTTTCTCCTTCTTCCTTCCCTCCTTCGCTTCTCTGCCTTTTGTAAAAACGTCTGAAGTTCTCCCTCATCTTTCTCCTTCTTCTCCCTTCCCTCCTTCGCCTCTTCGCCGCTTGTAAAAACGGCTGAACTTCTCCCTCAGCTTTCTCCTTCTTCTCCCTTCCCTCTTCCGCTTCTCTGCCGCTTGTAAAAACGTCTGAACTTCTCCCTCGTCTCTCTCCTTCTTCTCCCTCCTTCTCTCCTCCACTTCTCTGCCACGTATAAGAACTTCCCCATTTCTCCAACAGTCTCCGCCTCCCTCCCCCCCCCTCCCCCCCCCCCCTCCCCCACCTCACTGTTTCTAAACTCCCGCTGCCCAGACAGAAAAAAAGAGAGATGGTATACATAAAAAGAAAGATATTTACCTTAAGAATGGTATGTGATTTGCATACTTGGCTATTGAAGAAACACGGAGGAAACGCCAGAGGAAGGGAAGTCAAGGTCAAACGCTTCGTATTATGGAAAAATATATATGCAGATGTTCGCGTAACCTGGAAAATATGAGGCAGTATAAAGAAAGAGAAAGGGGAAAAACTATATATACACACAAACACGACTCGACTTGCGAATAAATTTTCCCAGTGTTATCCGAACGTCTTGTCGGCATTTGATGCTGAAATGTATTCCAAAACACCGGAAGTTCGTCGGAGATCTGTAAGCGCGCATTCGGCCCTAACAAAACGGAGCTTCCCGTCTAGCTTGGTCTTTATTTGTTCCATTTCCCGAGATATATATGAGGACTAAAACGGCTATTACTCTCTCCCCTTTCTTCTCGCAACTTGCTGTTACCTTCTCCTCCCTCCCTCCCTCCCTCCCTCCCGCCCGCCCGCCTTTTCTTCTTTTATTTCTCTATTCCTCAGGTCTTTTTTTTCCTCATTCCGATTTGCCTTCTTTTACGTTTTCTTTCCTCCTTTTCGTCTTTCGTTTTTCTAATCTATTTTATTCCAGTCCATTTCACGATTTCGATCTCCTTTTTTATCCTTTCATTCTTTTTCGCTTGCTGCCTCTCCGTTTCCCTTCCTTCTCCTCTCTTCCAACTCATTCTTCCTCTCTGCCTCTCTTCTTCATCCAACACTCGCTTGCCCTTTTCCCGTCCCTTATCATCTTCTTTCTATTCCTCCTCTTTTCTCTTTCTTCCTCCTCCAACCCAAACTTGCCCTTTTCCCTTCTCTTCTCGTCGTCTTCTTTCTATTCCTCCTCTTCTTCTCTCTCTTCCCCCTCTCTTTTCCCCCACCTCCTCTCTTCGGTCGATCGTCCTTTGCGATAGGATTGTTTTGATATTGTTAGTCGAATTAAATTAGGTTTCATTAATGAAGGTTTCCCTAATTTTGTTTGTTGTAGACGAGGTCGATCCAATTAGCCTTTGGTCAGGTACGCTCGGAAATTCTCGGATGGGATTTTATTTCTCGAAATAAGAAAGATACGGAGGAGAAGGTTCGCTTTTAGAAGGCGGGAATAAAACTGCAACCGGGAAGATGTGTGCGCGAGGCCTCCAAGACGGCTAGGAAAGAGGACATATATATGTATATATATATATATATATATATATATATATATATATATATATATATATATATATATATATATATGTGTGTGTGTGTGTGTGTGTGTGTGTGTGTGTGTGTGTGTGTGTGTGTGTGTGTGTGTGTGTGTGTGTGTGTGCGTGTGTGTGTGTGTGTGTGTGTGTGTGTGTGTGTGTCTGTGTGTGTGTGTGTGTGTGTGTGCGTGTGTGTGTGTGTGTGTGTGCGTGTGTGGGTGTGTGTGTGTGTGTGCGTGTGTGTGTGCGTTTGCCTTTTTGTGTGTGTTTTTATGTATCTATATGTATGTGTTACATTTTTTCTTTTCTTACCAGAATTTATCTCTGTCTCTCTCACTCTCTCTGTTGTATGTGTACACATCATTTCTCTATTTTTAGCCTTCATCTAGTCGTTTTGGCTTCTATGTCAGAACATTCCTCTGCGCTATGTATCAAATTGTATTTCATTTCTTTTCTTAGTTGCCTTGTAGCATCGAGTTCCGAATTCCCTCTTGTGTTTAAGACTTTCCTTCTTTAGCCGTCATTTTTTTCTCTCTGTCTTTTCACTTTTTTCGTAATTTTTTGTTGTTTTCTCTCTCTCTTTTCACTCTCCACACCTTATTTTTCATTCTTTGTTCAATTTCTTTGTAGACACTGTTTTCCCTCTTTTCATTCTCCAGCTTTCACATTTTCTTAAGCGTCGTAATCCCCTTCTCTCCCCTCTTCGCCTTCCTTTTAAAGAGTGAAAAGGGCGCAAGAGTCATCCCAGTCATAACCGTTGACGAGAGACCGGGAGATCAATGGCATATTGGCAACATGCAACCCAGTGTGCAGAACTCGGTAGTGGCGGAGGGGGGGCAAGACAGTGCCAAACCACGGAGTCACTTAGGCTCGCCCTCGCCCTCTGATAGCGTGGCGACGTGATCCTTAAGATCTGGCGGAGGTGAAAATGATATCATTCTCGTACGACGGAGCGGTTGTTGCGTGCGGCGCCTCTGAGATAGAGGAACTGCTGACTGCGAGGCCGGAGCAAGGATTTTTGTTCGCATATCATTGTCAGAAATTCCTCCGGACTTGGAAATGAAAGCTCTGGTGATCCAAATAAGAGGAAGTTCGTACTGGAGAACTTCCTTTCAGTTATTTAACTGACGGAATTTCGAATTGTCTGCATGTTACTGGTCCTTAGTTATGTAGAAGATAAGTGCGGCCGTTTACACATCCAGCTCGAATGCATGATTAGAATGTTTTTGTTATCGTATGTCGTTACAAAGAGGTAATTATTATGTCATTATAAACAGAAATATGAGACATTCATCACATACCGTTACAGACATCATTATGAAGTCATTACAAATAGATCATTATCAAATCACAAATAGACGTCAATTAGAGACTTGCAACACACAACATTTACGTCTCCGTGAGCCACAAAAAAAAATGTTATTCGATACGGGTCCTTCAGTTACCCGCTGAGAATGACCTGATTCGCTGAAGTCCAAATTCACCTCACATTCCTAGAAGGAGAGAGAAAGAAAAAAAAAATGGACGAAATGCAAAAATGTGAACACTCAAGCCCGGGTATTTATAGCACTGAGGCCAGACATGTGAGTCGGAATTATTAATGAACTTGGGGAGACTGCATTCGGTTGCCGCGAAATTCGTTTTTTTTTTTTTTGCTTCCTTTTTCTTTTCTTTTTTTTAGCTCTTTCCCTCTCATTCCCCTTATTATGAATCTTTTCCATAATGCCTACAAATCGTATTAATCAACTCATATCAAATACATACATAAGAACGAGAAGTATTTCGTAATTTCACCATTTTTGTTTCTTATTCTTGAGGGTAGAATTTTAAAACCACCGTTAAAAGTCATGAATATCTTATGCTCCCGATGTTTCTGCAGCATGGTGGCGCTGAACAACCAACTGCTGCGGTGGTGCATCTTAGCATTATGATGTGGCAGTATGTCTCAATGGCTTGATGTGGTGATGTATTTATTCATGTTGATTGTGGTATTTTTTTTTTTTTTTTTGCTATGGTGGTGTATGTTCGCATTCGTGATGGTGTTGTGCTGTATTCATTCAAGTTGTGGTGGTGTATGTATTTATGTTGGTTGCCGCGGTGTATTTATTATTTATGTTGTGATGTAGTGTGTGTATTCATGCTTGCTGTTGTGGCTTATTTATTCAAGTTGGGTGTGGCTGTTCGTGCATGTTGTGATTCATTTATTCATATTTTTTGCTGTGTATTCATGTATGAGTGGTGGTGTGATTTTTCATGGTCGGAGCGATGGTAAAATAATTCATATTTGGTGTAGTGGTGAATGAAATTACACTGTATTTTAAGGATTATGAAAAGATTATGAACTAGACCATTTAGCTATGTTGCTGTACTTGTATATCTGAGCATACTGTAAATGTACTTGTAGGTTTGTGCTTAAAATCCTAGTATTAAAGCACGTATTTATATTTGAGATATACCCTTAGATTGACTGGAATCAATAATTAGTG
>NC_091581.1:23520285-23525285 GCF_042767895.1 Penaeus vannamei
ACAAAATTCACGGCAAACAAAAATGCAAACTTTTTTCAACGTGTTCAGCTGACGTTGAAAGTGATGTGAAATGCATTTTTATTTCCAAAAGTATTGAAAATAAACGTCAAAGATATTTTTGAAAGTACCCGTATGGATTCTAAGGTCCTCTTATATGATTAAGACATGGTATGGTGAAAGAAGTAGACTAGATAATATGCATGTGCACATATAAACAGATAGATAGATAGACTGACATATGTATATATATGTGTGTATGTGTGTGCATATATATATATATATATATATATATATATATATATATATATATATATATATATATATATATATATATATATATATATATATATACATATGCATATATAATTACATATGTATATATATATATATATATATATATATATATATATATATATATATATATACATATGTATGTATGTATGTATACGCACATACACACACACACACACACACACACACACACACACACACACACACACACACACACACACACACACACACACACACACACACACACACACTCACAAACACCACACACACACACACACACACACACACACACACACACACACACACACACACACACACACACACACACACACACACACACAGATAAATACTAGATATATATGAATATATGAATAAAAAATACACTTCGATATATAAAGTTACACAAATAGATATAGATACTACCAGACAGACATATTGACAGATAGATGGATTGATAGTGAGATACAGGAATAGATATGACTAATATCTATACGCAAATAGGTATATGATTAATGATTGATAATTAATGATGATTAATGTATTTAGACAGATATAAACACACACGCACACACACACACACACACACACACACACACACACACACACACACACACACACACACATATATATATATATATATATATATATATATATATGTATTTATGTATGTATACACACACACACACACACACACACACACACACACACACACACACACACACACACACACACACACACACACACACACACACACACACACACACACACACACACACACACACACACACACATATATATATATATATATATATATATATATATATATGTGTGTGTGTGTGTGTGTGTGTGTGTGTGTATGTATGTATGTATGTATACACACACACACACACACACGCGTATATATATATATATATATATATATATATATATATATATATATATATATATATATATATATATATATATATATATATTTACCAACCTGGTCACGAAGCCTAGTCTGTCAAACGCCAGCAGATCTTCGCCCGAAAGAAAGAAAAGCTTGGTGTTCGGATAGTTTCGAACACGACTTCTCCGACTTTGAATCATTACGAATTAAGACTTCAGAGAGGATCCGAACCCCAGCCCAAAACTGTCTGACCAGAAAAACGGGTTATAAAGAAATGATAAACTAGAAAGGTGTATGTATATTCTTTGTAGATTATAAAAAATATTTAAAAATTATAGGAGGGTCGGAACCTCAATCCGAAACTGTCTGATTACAAAGGATAAAGGAATTATAAATTGTAAATAATCATATGTTCTTTGTAAATTATATAGAAAGTATAAATCATAAATCATTACGTGTATTCACTGTAAATAATAAATAAAATAAAAACAAAAACAAAAAAGGAACCAATGCAAAGCAGTCTGACCAGAAAGGAAAAAGTAATTATAAAAGAAATTATAAATTATAAATGATTGCATATATTTTTATAGACTATAAAGGAATTATATATCACAAAGAGGATCGGAACCCGAACCTGAAAGTGAAAGGAAAAATAAAATATAAAGAAAAGATCAAATCATGCATTATTATACACCTGAAACTGAAAGGAAAAATAAGATATAAAGAAATGATTAAATTATGCATCATTATACATATTCTTTATAAATTTTAAAGAAACCATGAATCATAAAAAGGGATCGGAACCCAACACGAAGCTATTTGACCAGCAAGGAAACAGAGAGAAGAGTCCTCATCCGGCGATTCCCTCGTTCTCCTGTCCTTCGTTCGAGAGCTTTGGCTTCCTTCGGCTGGCATGAAGGGGGATTTTGGGTGAACGGCTGTGCTTGCAAGTGCCTGGGAGTCAGTAAGGTCGGAAACATGCTCAGGTAAGTTCGTTGAAACACATACTTAGCTGGGAGTTATGGTGGGTGATCGCGAAACCTGCTCGTTTGAAACCTGCTTGTTGATACACATACGTTGCCACATACTTATTTATAGGAATGAATATGATGATGATACGCGATAGAAGTGGTGAGAACGACGTAAATGATAATGATGATGGTAAGGCTGGATAGTAATACGATTATGATAATGATGATGATAATAATGATAATAGTAGTATCATTAGGAGTAGTATTAGCAGTTGTAATAATAATAGTAACATTATCATCATTGTTATTAATGATAATAATGATATCAATAACAATAACAGTAATAGAAATATTAAGGTTGATAATGATAATAGAAATGATAGAAATGACAGTGAAAGTTATAATATTGATATCAAAAGTAACAACAGCCAATACATATTATATATATATATATATATATATGTATATATATATATATATATATATATATATATATATATATATATATATATGTGTGTGTGTGTGTGTGTGTGTGTGTGTGTGTGTGTGTGTGTGTGTGAGTGTGTGTGTGTGTATGTGTGTGTGTGTGTGTGTGTGTGTGTGTGTGTGTGTGTGTGTGTGTGTGTGTGTGTGTGTGTGTGTGTGTGTGTGTGTGTGTGTAGATATACATACGTATTGATATGCAGAGAGTGAGAGAGAGATAACAAAGAGAATTGAAAAAAAATCAAAATGCATGATTCTATTAGCTTTTTAAAAGAAAACGAATTTCCTACTTCTTCTGAATCCATTTTCTATGAGGATTCCTACTGCTGAAGAACGGTTTAGTTTCATCCTGGTTTCGGACGCAGAATGGCTTAGTTTGATCCTGGTTTCGGACGCAGAATGGCTTAGTTTGATCCTGGTTTCGGACGCAGAATGGCTTAGTTTGATCCTGGTTTCGGACGCAGAATGGCTTAGTTTGATCCTGGTTTCGGACGCAGAATGGCTTAGTTTGATCCTGGTTTCGGACGCAGAATGGCTTAGTTTGATCCTGGTTTCGGACGCAGAATGGCTTAGTTTGATCCTGGTTTCGGACGCAGAATGGCTTAGTTTGATCCTGGTTTCGGACGCAGAATGGCTTAGTTTGATCCTGGTTTCGGACGCAGATCTAAGACACCAGCAAAATCTACGTAAATGGTCACTCACTCATGGCCAATCCACCCACAATATGTCATCAAATTTCGTTATTTTACTGATAATGGTAGTCGCAGTAATGGTGATAATAACAATGATAATAAGAGTAATGATAGTGATATCTAAATCATGATGCTAATTATATGGTTGTAGAATAATCATAATGATCATAAGACTCAAAATGATATTGGTACTATATATATAAATTTGTATATGAATATCACACATATTAATGGTGTCATGCGAATAAATAAAGAAAAAAGTATATATACATATGAATGTAAACAGAGACAGTAAAGTGTACGCAAGGATGAATAGGAAAATTATGATAATGATTATGAATAATGATAATGATCATAAGTAATAATAACGATTATGAATGATGATAGTAATTGTAGTTTTTGTTGTGATATTAGTGTGATCATTAATTATAATACCAACAATAATAACGATAATAATGGTAATAACAGTGATAATGATGATGTACTGATATAAATGAAAATAATTATTATATCAATAACAATCGTGAAGGTAATAATAATGATAATAATAGCATCGATAATGATGATTATGAAGGCAGAAGTGGTAATGAAAAATATGATACTGACAGTAATGATGATCATTCATTTCAGTTATTCATTCTTCTGATGAGGAACTTTTGACGAGTTCGAAAAGTCGCCATTTAATTTCAGTTTTGATTGTGGTTATTTTTCTGTTCATAAAAAATGGACGATAATGATAATGAAAATATCAATAAGGACAATAAAGATATTCATATATATATATATATATATATATATATATATATATATATATATACAATTAGAATATCGATGGTGATAAAAAAGATGATGAAATTGACAATAACAATGGTTATTGTATCGTTATCATTATTATTGTTATTATCATTATCATTATTGTTGTTGCTTTTACCATTGTCATAATCATCATTATCATCCTTAGTACTAGTATTACTATTAGCATTATTATCATTATCATTGCTATTATTATCATTACTATCATTATCACTGCTCTCATCATGCTGATCAGTTTGATGCTGATGAATGTTACTATTAATAGAAATTTTTAAAAATAGTCTATTATAGCAATTAGGAGGATATCCGACAACTCTTTGGTGCATTGTCAATATAAAGCCAATATTGATTTTCTAAATGACAACAATGCAAATCAAACACCATTTTTTTTCAACCCGGAAAAAATGATGATAACTTTACCATCAAGTGCAACATGGACTCCGATCCGTTGGGATTCCAGGCCTAAATTTCCCTTCACAATTCTCCATGTGGGATTCAGGAAAATGCTGGCACCATTCCCACACACCTCGGCTGGAGCATCGTGGGCGGCCTGTGAATTTGGCTTTGGGAGTATTACGTTGCTGGAAACACTTTATATGTGAAATGAAGTCTGTTTTGTAGGTTTGGCGCGTGAGTTCATTTTTCTGGGCGAAGTGTGAGTGATGTGGCGTGTGTGGTTAAGATCTGGGATTGAGTTTTGGCTTTTTTTGTGTGTGTTTCGTGGAGGATGAATTGTCGTTTGGGTTGATGCAGTGTGTTCTACTAGTGATGTCGGTTCGTATGGATGGACATTTCGCCTTGTTTTCATTTGTGAATAATTCTTGTCGGTCGTTTAATATCTCCGTACAAAATAAAATGTTT
>NC_091581.1:23535285-23537785 GCF_042767895.1 Penaeus vannamei
ATATGTATATGTATATATATATATATATATATATATATATATATATATATATATATATATATATATATATATATATATATATATATACATACACACACACACACACACACACACACACACACACACACACACACACACACACACACACACACACACATATATATATATATATATATATATATATATATATATATATATATATATATATATATATATATATATATATATATATATACATATATAGATAGGTAGATAGATATTTAGATACAAACACAACAAAACAAAACACAGCTTCACTCTGCTTCACATAAGCAATACTGTTCTAACGCCATAAAAATATTTTTAGAATCGATAGCCAGGAAAGCACGCGTGCCCAGAGAGTGCACTACAATACTCAGAATAAAATATAACCCTTCACCGGATTCGGATATGTAGCACAACAGAACGACTTATTGCAAAAAAAATAAGAGGAAAAAAAAATAAAAAAACAGTTGTCAATCTCCACGCATGGATATTGTATGAATCATCATTTAGCCGGAAATAACAAGAAATCCCAAAGTTGCAGACCATAGCAACCTGAAGTCTCAAATATAGGACTAATTAGGGCTATGCGACGATACATAATGAGGTGTTGTTCCCGCTGCAGCTATAGACCAGTATGTGGTAAGTTCGACAACCATGCAAAATGTAAAACCGGTAAAACAAACACACACATATCCACACCCACGTTCATATATTTCACACATACACACATAGACATTAGCAGAAACACACTTATCCATAACATTAGGTTAATGGTAACATTAATTCAGAGATGTGCGAGTAAGTTTTATCCCTTAATATCTGTCGTTTAATTCAGTTTCGTATTAATTTGTCGTTTAACTATCTAAATGGCCTACCAAGGCAGTAAATCCGAAAGGGTATATTATTATTATTATTATTATTATTATTATTATTATTATTATTATCATTATTGTTATTTACCATTATTATCATTATTATTATTATCATTATTATTATTATTATTATTATTATTATTATTATTATTATTATTATTATCATTATTATTATTATTATTATTTACTATTATTATTATTATCATTATTTTTATTATCATTATCATTCTAGGTTATCATGATTATCGTTTTATCTCTATCACTATCACTATCATTATTATTATAATACCACATGTATTATCATACTTCTATACATATTCTTATAAAGAGCATTTTGCAAAGATTGTGAATGGAACTGACACCTATGATAAGGGTAATGTTGATTATACACCTGTGTAATGGCTGTACATATAAATGAATAACAATGATACTGAAAAAACGCCTTGTGGAAATGGTTTTAAAAATAATGACAAGAGCATTATTGATGATGATAACAATAACAGTTGAGAAGAATCAAAATTATGACAATAAACTAATAATGATAATAATAATAATGATGATAATAATACTAATACTATTACTAAAGATATTGATAATAATGATAACGATCATAATGCTAATATTGACAATGATAATAATGATGATGATAACAATGACAATAATAACAACAATAATAATAATAATGACAATAATAATAATAATGATAATAATAATAATAATAATAATAAAAATAATAATAATAATAATAATAGTAAATAGTAATTATAATAATAATAATAATAATAATGATAATAATAATGATAATAAAAATAAATAACCAATAATAATAATAATTATAAATGAATTGATGATAATGTTGATAATGATAATAACAATAAAGGTAATAATAATAATGATAATAATAATAATAATAATGATAATAATAATAATAATAATAATAATAATGATAATAGTAATAATAATAATAATTATGATAATAATAATAATAATAATAATAATCATAATAATAATAATAATAGTAATAATAATAACGATAATAATAATAATAATAATGATAATAATAATAATAATAATAATAATAATAATAATAATAATAATAATAATAATAATAATAATAACAATGATAATGATAACATCAACAACATCAACAATGATAATACTGATGATAATAATGATTTTGATAACAATATCACCAATCATGATAATAACAATGATCATGATGATAGCAATAAAGATAATGATAACTATAACATCAAAGCAACAGCAACAACAACAATGATAATAATGACAACAGCAATAGTAGTAGTAATGATAATGATAATAATAATTAAGATAATGATAATGATACTACTACTACTATTAATGATAATGATGATAATATTAATAGTAATGATAATAATAAGAATAAGAATAATGATAATAAAGAGAATAAAGATAATGATGATGATATTGATGATAGTAATAATGATCATAATGATAATGTAATAATGATGATAATTACAGTAAAGATAATGATAATGATAATGAAAATATAAATGATAATCGCTCTCTACTACTACTATCATCACTACTAATACAATCCTCCTCAACATTAATTACAGACA
>NC_091581.1:23550285-23552785 GCF_042767895.1 Penaeus vannamei
ACGAAAGATAATGCGCTGCAGGTCGTTAACTCAAGGTTTATTATCACGATGAAGGATCAAGATATTAATGAAGACTTGATCTATGTTGGTAGCCGCGAGGGGCCGTGAATATAAAAGAGGAAAATTTGAAAATAAATATGAACGATAGCGACTTAATCGTGAAAACTCTAAGGTAATTATTCACCGTGTTTCAAATATGTAACTTCAAATCATCTGATGTCTCGGAAGATATATTGATGTTGTATCCTAAATTTGGAATGTAGTATCACACATATCAAATGTAACAATGCCTTTCCAAGCCCAAGCCCTATGCCGGCTTGGTAGATGAGTAGATAAATCACTGTGCGATTGTTCTTTTTTTAATGATATAGTGCAGATCGTGATAATGTCATAGTCTGTGCAGTTCGCCAGGGTGGTAAATAAAGGATTTAACTAAAGAAAAAAAAGTTCAAATATCCAGAATTACGGGCGAAAAAAGCGTGCAATATTTTGGCTTTCAACAGTTCTTATCGTTGAAAATATTCAAAATACCTTTATGAAATAAACTGGAGAATTCCCATCGCTGTAATTCGCTAAAGGGCTACAGAAGTAATATGTTTGTGTTTATAGTTTGAGAGTCCTTTCTCCTTTACATTTCTGTCACATGAGGGAACACATATATTTAAGTATATATCACTCGAGTCCGTCAAACGTATATTATTTATGTGTAAATAGAAAAAAAAAAAAAACAATATAATGATCACGATAAAGTACACAAAATCTTAAAAAAAAACAATTATACAAGCCTCTGTTGCAATTTCTCTCTCGCTTATTTCACGTCGGTTCCGCCCCCCTCGCGCAGGCTGAGTTGGCTCCGTTCCCCTCGGCTGTGTTATGGTTTTCATCAGCGGCCCAGCATCCGTGGCTCCCCCACATGGCAAGGGCGGCAGTGGAGGTCCCCTCGACGAAGGGAAGAGGGGAGAGAGGGTTCCAGTCACGGCGAAGGTGCACGTCATGGCGCTTAAATAATTTAGTTCAGTGTTTGCCAAGTGTCAACATGCTTTCGGCTGCCACGCTAATACTCATATCTGCTCTCCATTGCTTGTTGAGCTGTTCCTTTTTTTTCTTTCTTTCTTTTTTGTTTCCCCCCTCAGCCGATCCGGGAATGATCATGTCAGGGTAATGATTTCTCCATTATAACACATTCGATATTTGCTCAAGAGCTAATAATAGCATCTGGCTGAAACAGTCAGGGGAATTTAATAGCTCTATGTTGAATCTCGATCCCATGTAAGCTCCACGGTTGGACGACTCGAATCCCCGCTATTGAAATACTTTCGAAAAAGGGATTTCCCTTACCTGCATGTTTGCTTGAGACGCGGATTTACCAGGATCAGAGGACACTCAGTAATTTCATGACCTGGATTATTTGGCTCCCATGCACGTTCGTGAAATATTAAATGCTAAATATTGGCATAGTCAGCTCAGAAAGCAGTGGCAGCCACCGAGAGACGCTCACTTTATTCAGCCGAGCATGTGAGTGCTGCACACGTGTGTGCGTGTATATATGTGTGTTAGTGTGTGTATGTGTGTGTATGCGTGTATGTATGTGTGTGTGTGTGTGTGTATTAGCTACAAAGCAAAAACTTAATAAGAAAACATTAAAGATAGATTAATATAAATACATTAACGCAAGCACAGATAATATGAAAGACACCAGCAGTAAGAAAAAAAAAAAAAAATGACGTTTCGAATCCATCGTCGTTTCCTCTTCGAGCAGAGCAATTTTTCTTTGTTTGTCCTTTGTCCAAGAAAGGCATCCCATTTTAATCGAAACATTCTCATTTTTATCATTCTGTTCATTGACTGTTTATTGTTTTACTCTAGGCGCCTGATTTCTTCCTGTGTCATTTTGCTCATCCTGTGAGTGGCAAAGCCCGCCCTCTCGTTACTTACCAAAAACAAATGATCTAACTCCCAGCCTCCATCTTCCCCCAGGGCATCATGGTGGGCATGGGGCAGAAGGATTCGTACGTGGGGGACGAAGCCCAGAGCAAGCGGGGCGTCCTGACGGTGAAATACCCCATCGAGCACGGCATCGTCACCAACTGGGATGACATGGAGAAGATTTGGCATCACACCTTCTACAACGAACTCAGGGTCAATCCCGAGGACAGGGCCGTCTTGCTCACCGAGGCACCGCTCAACCCTAAGGTGGGTGGAGGGTGATTGTGTGTGTGTGGGGGGGCGTGTTTGTGTGTGTGAGGGGGCGTGTTTGTTGTGGAGGGGGAAGCGTGTTTGTGTATGGGGGCGGGGGGGGGCGTGTGTGTGTGTGGGGGGCGTGTGTGTGTGTGTGTGTGTGTGTGTGTGTGTGAGGGGGTTATGTGTGTATGTGTGTGTTGAAGGTGTTTGTGTGTGTGTGTATGTGTGTCGTTATGAACCGTCTTCATTGTAGAAAAGGTAAGAATGAAAATATCTTCACAGTGCGAGTTGTATTTCACTATATCTTCTTCAGAAATAC
>NC_091581.1:23557785-23560285 GCF_042767895.1 Penaeus vannamei
GTGTGTGTGTGTGTGTGTGTGTGTGTGTGTGTGTGTGTGTGTGTGTGTGTGTATGTGTGTGTGTGTGTGTGAATATGCTTGTATTTGTAAGGTAAGCGAGCGTTTGAATGTGTGCGTGAGCGTGAATCTATCCATGCATGTGTGTATCTAAAGCAGCGTACGATTCCCTGTCCCCGCAGCCGTCGTTCCTGGGCCTGGAGTCCTTCGGCATTCACGAGACCACCTACAACTCCATCATGAAGAGCGACCTGGACATCCGCAAGGACCTCTACGGGAACACGGTGCTCTCGGGCGGCACCACCATGTACCCGGGGCTGGCCGACCGCCTCACCCACGAGCTGAGCGCGCTGGCTCCCCCGACCATGAAGGTGAAGATCACGGCACCACCCGAACGCAAGTACTCCGTGTGGATCGGCGGCTCCATCCTGGCCTCGCTAGCCACTTTCCAGCAGATGTGGATCAGCAAGAGGGAATACGAAGAGTGCGGCCCATCCGTTGTGCACAGGAAGTGTTTTTAAAGGGGCTGAACTCCAACCGGCTTCGGAGAGCCTGTGACGTCTCCCGCCCACTTGTGCGAAGTCGATTTTTTTGCCTTCTGCCTCTCCCTCTCTCTCTCTCTCTCTTCTTTCTCTCTTTTCTTTTTCTCTGGTGAGAATAGCCGGCGGGATGCTTGTGGTACGAGTGCCGGAAGTGCCAGTGCTTAGATGACGTCACTGGTGGGCACAATAGTCGCAGCAAAACCTCTCCTCGGGATATAAAGATAAATGCCGCAGTGTAAAAGTTTGCCTGTGTAGCACCGCGAGCCTCCTCCACTGATGCATCCATTATGTGGGAGGAGGGAAAGGAGGAAAATGAAAGAGCCACATATTTATACGCTCTGTGTGTGGCCATTGGTGTACGAGTTTTCCTTTTTGTGGATGAGTTTTTGAGTTTTTGAATCCTTTTTTTTTTATCAAAGTCTTCATAGGCACAGTTTTTGAATCTGAATCCTTTTTTTATCGGTCTTCATAGACACATCACATGAATGGTTATATTTAGCTGTGTGAATCTGTGTCAGTATTCATATGCTTGACTGAACTGATAGTAATGCAACTGTGAATGAACATTTGTATATATACATATCAATTCGTATATATCGATGGTTTACTGTGAATATTAAAGCACATACAGAGCAACTGCTTTTATACGAAAGCATGAAAATTGTATCTCCATGTACGTAGATAAACGAATCCATATTCATATGTGTGCAAACAACAATATGCATAAACGTTTTGTTTATGTATCTATAAATGAAACGTTTTTTATGCACATCAGGTCATGTGTCAACTAGAGCCCAATATATCCGTCTGTATGAAAGTGGATATGTATGTTATGCATTGCCTGCGTGAATTTAGTGATTTATATTTATATCTATATCTATATTTATATACCTATAGATCAATTGTTTTCTGGTCACAAATACCTTTATTGTTATACAGTTTACTTGTTACACTGGTGTTACAAATATATTTTTAAATTGATGGTAATATTTTTGTATTCTTATACCTTAAAAAGGGATTGAAAAAATAGAATGGAGCTGCGTGTGTGTGTGCGCGTGTGCGTGTGCATGTGTGTGTGTGTGTGTGTGTGTGTGTGTGTGTGTGTGTGTGTGTGTGTGTGTGTGTGTGTGTGTGTGTGTGTGTGTGTGTGCGTGTGCGTGTGCGTGTGCGTGTGCGTGTGTGTGTGCGTGTGCGTGGCGTGTGCGTGTCTGTGTGTGTGTGTGTGTGTGTGTGTGTGTGTAGGTGTGTGTATGCGTATTTGTATATGTGTGTGTGTTTCGTAACGTTCCACAAAAATGGCGAAAGGAAAATACTCCTCAATGTCCATCAATTCTCCTTTCGCATTCTTTTATTGTCCATATTCTAGTTTTCTCATTTGCACTCCGGCCATATACCCTTCCTCATCTTCATCTCGCTTCCCGTAAAAATAATGTCCTCACAATTACTTGTCTTCATCTTTTAACCTCATATCTTCTCATACATCCGATTCTCACTCATACATCTCTCCATCTCTCATTTCTATGTCCACCTCGTTCGTATATGAACTCATTCTCACTCACAATCCAATTTAATGAGGTGGCAAACACAACTCTCCCTCCTTCACGATAAAAGTAATTTCACTCACAGTTCAGTGTATTAACCTGGTGGTAAGTAAACAATACATTTCATTTCCAGCCCACCTCATCATCTCCTCCCTCACTAATTAGATATTTCTCACTCACGATCCTACTCACTGCTGTGAAAATGAGGGTCGTACCTCTATTTCAACCCGATTCACCATTTTAATCTATTAATCACAATCAAACTTACTGACGTGGTTATAAGAGCCTCACACATCACATTTCCAGCATCATCATCTCCTCCTCACGATCTGCCTCATGCTTCCTCACTATCTAAAATACCGACGGGGTGATAAGACACAACCGTCTCCATCCTTATCTACCCCTTCCTCACAATCCAAC
>NC_091581.1:23580031-23582531 GCF_042767895.1 Penaeus vannamei
AATTTCAAAACGAAATTAAAAGAACACCTATTAAATAATCAACTGTAGATATAAATGTATTTATGTAAAGAATAACCATTGTAATTAATGGAATAAAATGTTTTGACTTTGACTTTTGACTCTCCCCCTCCCTCTTTTTTTTTCATTACAGGTGGAACTCCATCACTAGAAGAACTGTGGGAGGGAGACAATGACTTGAAATGGAAAACATTCCTTGCCTGTGTCCACCCAGTTTTAAGTGAAACTCGGATTCGGTCCTTCCCACCACACATTGTAGTACCCGTCGCAATTCTCTTTTATCTGCAGGTATGGTTTGATTATAGATTGCCATTTCATACCATAATGAAAAATAGTAAAGGTTATCGTTGCTATCTTTCTTAACCTTATTCTGTTTGTTATTTTCAACTTCCCTTCACAATATTAAAGTTCCTATGTACTGCACCTCATCATTTTTTTCCCTTTCTGTCTTTCTTTTTCCATTTTATATCCTTTTAATCTTTTTCTTTACTTCATTCTATCTTCCATACTTTCTTTCTTTTGTGAAGGTTTTCCACTTTTATATTTTGTATTATTGTTTTAGGAAAGGAGAAATTTTCCTGAGTTAAGTACTGTGCAGAATTTCAACTTATATATGAAGCAGCTCTGCATACACAAGAACCTAGTAATTTTCTTTTTCTTTTATAAACAGTGCAGTCAAACAAAGCCAATACTGAAGGATTGGGAAATGAATGCCTTGATTGCCGCATTCCTGTCGCCATTAAGGGATGATTTGAACCAAATCCGAGCAATAGCTTTGCCGCGCATTGATGCTCGTGCAGTCCATGTGGCAGCAATCTTCATGAAGGGACTAGTTAATTTCTACTTCCTCATAGCTGCATGTGATTTCCCTGTGGATCGTAAAAATGTGAGTAGCGTTAGTGGATGGATATTTTTAATTTATTTTAATTAATTAATTTTTAATTTATTGGAAATTATATGAAATTATATGAAACTACACTCACCATTTTCAGGGGAAATTGGTACTTCAGATTAACAACTATGAATTAAAGATTAGTACTAAGAAATGTTTTTTTTTTTTTTTTTCTTCATTCCAGGTGGTCCCTTGGGCATTCTGGGATGGAAAAGTATTCCATCATTACTACCTTCGCGCAAAGTCTGGAGCCAAAATAGATGACATGTGTGAACATAAGGTCAGTAGTTGAAATGTAAAGGGAATGAATTGGTTTTGCATTTGTTATTATGATGATATTTATAGATATTATTTTTGTTCTGCTTCTTTTTTTCTTTTTTCTTTTTCTTTTGCAGTAATTCCATTCTTAAAATTCTTTCAGGAGGAAATACTGAAGCTCTTTGTGGATATCAAGACAATGGTGGTGCCTCATATACCCCCACCCCCAGTCATCCCCAAGCCACCTGCAGAATCCCCAGAGCCCAAGGGCAGCAGTCCTGAAGACAGCCCCCACAAAAAGCACCGACGTGGTCACAGCAATGCTTCCACAGTCTCCCCACCCCAGACTCCCCTTCCCCCCACTTCGCTAGCTATTAACCAAAACTCAACCCCTTCCAAGGTAGCCTCCCAAGCATCATCACCCACAGCATCACCCAGTTCCCCTCACTTAAACAAACAAGTTGCCAAATCAGCACACATGTCCCCTCCTCCAAGATCACCTGTGGCCAAGGCTGTGGCTGCCGGTAAGTCTCCCGCAAAGTCCCCAAAGAAAGCAGCCTCATGATTTGAGCAGAACACCTTACTGCTCTCTGGACGGGGTCACTAGTCACAATATTATGATCATACTGATCTCATGTTATTGATGTGGAATTATGATTTTCACAGTCTTTTGTACAGACATCAACTCTTTGTTTTATTTTTTATTTTTGTGAAGTCAAGTTTATTTTCTTGTTGCATTTATTGTTATATTTTTTGTTTGACAGAAGTTGGAAATATAAGGTGTACATATTACCGATGGTTTCTTTTTCATGCACAAGATAAGTTATAGAAATTTTTTTTTGATCTCTGCAGTTTAATAAATACCATTCGTTTTACTGTATTTTCAAAAATGGTGAAACCTATCTTTTGTTTTTGATGTTCATTACAGATTTACACTAAAAAGGTATATCTCTAATTATTGCTTATCAATTTCGTCATAGTTTTTTGTAGTGAAAAGAAGCAGTTTGTTGAGTGCACTGAGTACAAGAACAATAGAACCCTATTATTGAAGTGAGAAGATAAAATTTGATAGGAAGGTGGTTACAAATAGAATTGAACAAATATACTTATTTGATATGAAATTATATCTTAATTGTAGTTTCCTCATCTTCATCAGTTTAGTTTTGAAAATTGATGAATCAAACATGTTTTGTATTTATTTGAGACTTAATTATTGAATTAAATAAGGTTGATTTGTGGAAAAAAAACAAAGCATGATTTATGAATAAATGATAAATGAAGTCCAAGAATGTTTTATTGTAATAATTGAATTTTGATTATGAAATTTTACTT
>NC_091581.1:23592531-23605031 GCF_042767895.1 Penaeus vannamei
GTTGAAGACCGTTCAGAAAATATAATATTCCAGGTTTTCAATTTCATTCCTTGGCTACAATAAAATAAACTATCATATTGGAATGTCAGAAGATGGAAGTGATAGAATAAAGTATTTTATCATAGTTTGAAATTCTTAAGGTAGAGAGATTTCTCATGTAGATTAAAACTCAAAAAGTTAGATGCCCTGAATCACTACTGTCAATGGCTATGTAGCAAGTATTTGACCTGATATTACACTAATCATATAGATATGTGGTATTAGATGCATCAGGAATGGGCTTATGTAGAAAGCTGTATAGCTTCACATTCAGTTTAAATCTGAATTGCTTTTATCTTTGGATTTTTGAAATTTTCAATTCCAGCATTGATTGTTGGAATATTAAGAAATATCTTTCTTTAATTAACAAACAGCTTGTTCGTAGAATCTCTGGGCAACCAAAGTTGTATGATAAGGCTCAAATTATGATATTATAAGAGTTACACTGAAATGTTCCTTGAAGAATTTTAAACTTTCTAGATAGTGTTAAGACAGCCACATCAGTTTAGAGCATACAGTTCTCCTAACCTTTACATTGCTTATCTGCAAGAAGCTTGTAGTTCAAATATATTAGAATTATGTAGGTTAGGAGCATGTGGTATACTCTTTTATAATATTAGATCATCAGTATTTTGATTTGTTACATTGCCATGTTTATATTTTTAACTCCTCTGCAGTGGTAGCTTGCTTCGTGGTTGCTGTTACACACAAAGCTCTCAACTCAAGTAAGCTAGAACACCATCACAGATTGTGGCTGTGGCTGTTGATCTGACCTAAGGTTTCATTTTTCTTTTCACAGTTTTGCTGTCTTTGTTTGTAGTCAGCATAGTTTTGCAGATCATATTTCATAGGATTATAGAACCTCTATTTTTCTCCTTTTTGTGTGTTTCTTTCTTTTTGTTTCTTTCGTTTGTTTCCTTTTTCTATATTGTTATGTAAAACACAGTTGTACCATATTTGGTGACTACTTACAGCTAATATATGTCCTTTTGTTTTCTTTACTTAATTTCAACCATAGGTGTAAGTCCCTCAGCAGTGCACTCTGAATATTGAGATATGAGGATTGGCCCCAATGCGATGCATAATACTAGTGAGTGTTGCAGTTCTGTTAATTGTTTTTTCAAGCCAGATAAAAATGCATTTTTTTCCAGTTACTGTTGCCTGAAATTTAGCCAACAGTCTATTGCTGGAGGATTCACAGTACTAGTAGAAGTGAAACTTGCAGATATCTGTATAAATAAAATGGCAATAAATAACTATTTATTTTTAAGGTGAATCTGAGAATTGGATGTTTTTGGAGATAACAATTCGTATTATGTAATGTTTTAAATTATTATTTAAATATTGGAAAATAGGAATTATGAATGTGCAGATCTCCTGAAAACTTGGTAATCCAGGTAAGATCTTCCTGTGTGACTGATTAACAAAATGTTTTGTATTACCTACATAATCTGTATGGTAAATTTATGCATTGTACAGTTTTGGCTAACCTGATGTACGTTTGGTCATCAGAACCATGCCAGGTTTGGGAAAGAGAGAGTGTGCGTGTGTGCATGTATGTGCGTGCTTGTGTGTGTGTGTGTGTGTGTGTGTGTGTGTGTGTGTGTGTGTGTGTGTGTGTGTGTGTGTGTGTGTGTGTGTGTGTGTGTGTGTGTGTGTGTGTGTGTGTGTGTGTATTTATAAATACACTTTCAGGATGCACATTTGTGTGCAAGTTGGCATGTGTGTGTATTTATACATGCACTTTCCGGCATGCATCTATGTGTGCAAGTTGGCATGTGTGTATATTTATACATGCACTTTCCGGCATTCACATTTGTGTGCAAGTTGGTGTGTGTGTGTGTATATTTATACATGCACTCTCAGGCATGCACCTTTGTGTGCAAGTTGGCGTATGTGTGTGTAAGTATTTATACATGCACTTCCAGGTATATACATTTGTGTGCAAGTTGGCATATGTGTGTGTGTGTGTGTGTGTGTGTGTGTGTGTGTGTGTGTGTGTGTGTGTGTGTGTGTGTGTGTGTGTGTGTGTGTGTGTGTGTGTGTGTGTATGTGTGTGTGTGTGTGTGTGTGTATGTGTGTGTGTGTGTGTGTGTGAGAGAGAGTGAGTGTGCCTAAATGCATGTTTGACTGGATTTTTTGTGTGTGCACACATGCGTGTGCATGTCCATTAATGCATTGTTAAATTCACGTACTTCAGTCGTCACATTTTGGGACATACTTATTATTGTATCTTCCTTTCTAAACTATGCTCTATGCACAATACAAGCTTTAATCTCATCACTGAATTTTATTAACCTATCTTGATAATTTCATTCTAAAAAGCAAGTATTAAATAAGAAAAATCATGCAAGTTCATGTGTGCTTGTGTTTGCAAATTGATTAATTTGAGTTTCATATGCATACAAACTTTCATCACTTTCATTACCCTCCCACAGTTCCTGAGACAGAGAACGGGAAACCTGCTTCACCCGCAGATTAGAGGGTGCCAACCCAGTTTCTGGCATATGGGATCTGTAGACTACCATCCACCTTTCATATCAGTGATGTCTAGGGATGGTGGCATAGAGTGCCGTTGTCTTTTCAACAGTGGAAATAACTTGCGGCATCATAATTAATTAGGGTGGTTACAACTTTTACTTGTTGAGTTGTATTAAGAGACTCCACCTCATGGGTACCCATAACCATCTCTAGTGGGCTTCTGTTTTGGTTAGTAGAGCATATCCAGGGAATTACTGTATAGATTTCATGTCTCTGATTGCCTTTACATAAAGGTAATGTGACTTTACTGCCTTAGCAGATAATTTTCCTCAGTTATATATTGTACTATGGTGGAAGACTTTCATGTGGTTTCCAGCTACAGTCATGCTGATTTAGAAATGTCTGTCTGCCTTGTCGTCTCCGGTTAATAATACCTCAGCTTGTATTTCTGAGCCTAGGACAGTAATGTGGAAATAGTTAATGATTAATGGTTGAAACAAATAAATGTGCTAGACATCAAAGGTCATATAGCACTATTGTAAAGTATTGTGGTGAGAAGGGTAAAGATTAAAGATTAGGATAGAATGTTAGATGTCAAAGATTAGAAAGCATTATAGGATAGTATAGTAGTGAAAGGTGAGAAGAGGGGAGCAAGTGAAGTAGAGCAAAGATAAGTAAAAAAGGAAAGGTTTAAGGGGGTAGGGCAACAGTGAACTGCAGTGTATTTGTGACTGGGGAAGGAATATGGACATTGTTCAAGGAAAACAGAGCTGGTTGTTGGAAAAATAGAAGAATCCGGGGAATGAGAAATCTGGGACTGGGGAAGGTGATGTAACCAGATGTAACCATAACAAGGTGTTAACAATTGGAGCGATTGTGAAAGGAAACTTTTCCTACTTGTATTTGGAGACATCGTTTTCTCAGAGTAAGGGGCTGTGGGGGGAATATAGAATCGATCCCACTTGACTGGGCCAAAGAGAGTACTCAAAAGGTTTACAGAGGTGGAGGCAGTAGAAGGATGAGTGCAGGAGGAAGATGGGGTGGTGTGGGGTGAGGCAGTATTGTGTGGAGGAGAACAGTAAGGATGAAGAGTAGTAATAGGCGAAGAGGGGTTAGACAATGAAGAATACTGCAGATAGAGGGAAGAATGTTGGGAGAGAGGAAGGGGTGCTTTCTGAAGGTTGAGTAATGACCTGGGTGGGTGGTTCAGAATGAATAGATTTGTCAGTCGACATCGATAAGGGGGTCTTAGTATCAGTTGTCGGAGCCGTGGTCAAAGGAGAAGCAGGGGTCAGAAAACCATTGAAATCAAATAGGCTATTTGATGATGGGGCAAGCCTTAATGCCCCTAATAAGGGTAAAACCATTACCCCCATAAGGGAGTAATGGTTGATGGTTGAAAAAGGTCATATAGCACTATGGTAAAGTATTGTGGTGAAAGGGGAAAATGAGTTAATGATTAGTATAAAGTGTTAAATGTGAAAGGTTATAGTATTATAGGATAGTATGATAAGGAAAAAGGTAAAGAGGGGGTGGAAATGAAGTAAATCAGATATTAATAAAGAAAAGTGTTAAGGGTATAGGACGACTGGATGGAATGGGATGAGTCTGTTGTTGGGGAAGCTATAGTAACATTGCTTTAAGGAAAAACTGGTAAAAGAGCTGTTATGAAATAATCAATGGGTAATATGGGTAGAGATGGCTATTAGAGAAGTAGCATGAGAAGAGTCTGGGGGATAAGATTAGGGGACTGGGAAAGGAGGTGAAGCATCAGGAAGTGCGTCAGGAGAGGAGAAATCTGTTGGATACTGTTGCGACAGAAGGGATTCACATGTGTATCCATGTGGGAGAGGTAAGGATAATGGAGAACAAAAAGGGAATGGTGTGCATGAAGGAGGAGAGGATGGGGTTTATTGGGAAAGAGTAGGGGGAACTTGAGGGGGAGGAGGATGGATATCGGCAAATGCTTTGAATGTAGAATTTGACTGGGGCATAGAGTGAGTAGAGGTAGGATAGTTAAGGGTATAGGAAAAAGATACTAGGGAAGATGCAGAAACATCTTGTGAAAATTGTGGAAGACCAGAATGGACTGTTTTGGAATAAATGAAGAGAGAAAAACCTCGTTGTCATACTTCTTTTCAGGCCTCACATAGAGTGGGGTCAAGCTTGAATCTGAGGACTTTATGGGGGAGGTCATGTCTACGGAAGCGAATCTTGGCAATATTGACATGGGACTTCCGCTGGCCTCTGGGAGGAATAGTGTAACACTGTACTGCCACTGCATCATAATCAGCAAGGCAGGTAAGTATGTCATTTTCATAGTCTGACCATTCCTTGTGGATAGGACAAGCATTTGGGGGGATAGAAACAGTTCCAGTACAAGTATTAAGAGAAGGGTGAAATTCAAGAAATCAATCCCATTTGGCTGGGCCAAAGAGAGTACTCAAAAGGGTTGCAGAGGTAGTGATAGTAGGACATGGGCCAAAGGAAGATGGGGTGGTGTGGAGTGGAGTAGTTCTGTGTGGGAGGACAATAAGGATGAAGAGTAGTAATAATGGAAGAGGGTGTAGACATTGAAGAGGACTGTGCAGTATGAGATGGAGAGGAGAATGTTGGTAGAGGGGTGCTTTCTGGAGGTTGAGTAATAATCTGGATGGGTGTGTTGGAATGGATAGAGTTGTCAATAAGTGTCAAGGAGGGAGTATTAGTATCATTGGTCGAATCTGTTGCCAGAGTAGGAGCAGGGGTTGGAAAACCATCAAACTCAAATTTAGATAGGCTAGTTAATGGGTAATGGTTATAAAGCGAAATAAATGTGCTAGACATCTAAGGTCATTTAACACTATAGGAAAGTATATTAAAGGAGGGGTGAGGGGTGAAGGTTGCTATGCGTCGGGTATCTAGAGTACTCTTGAAAGGTTAAAGGAGTTGTTGTGTGAATGGGCTATGGTGGATCTAGGTAAAGGGATTACATAAGAGTTTCATGTGTGTATCCAGGAGGGAGTGGAAATAATAGAGGGGATGGAGGGAGGGAGAATGTACGGGAGGATGGATATCGGTAGTAGGCAGAATTGAGGGGGTTAGGTTGTGTTGAGAGAGAATTAGGAGGAAGGGGTGTCAGGGGAATATCAGTAGGAGATGGATGGAAGGGGGGGCTTCAGGGTAATTCACTTTTTTCAACAGGTCCTAATAGTTGAATGGGTAAGTCTTTAGACGTTTAGCTATTCCAAAGCAACAAACATCAATTTTTATTATCCGTATTTATATGTTGCCATGAAGGATGTGCTGGTTCCCTTAACCCATTGGCGCCGGGTGTTACGTACGTACATGCCATGGCTGTTGTGGACCAAACGCCGGGGACATCATGCCATGCCCATTCCCCCGCTACTGGCTTGTCAGACGGAGGTTGTTTTCCTCGAGTAGTAGTGGCTTCATTTATATGGTAAAGATTTTAGGCAATGGCAGCTAAAGTGAAGGTAAGCCTTGAAAATTTTAATATTTTTATACATTTTAGCAAAATAAAAGCTTTTAGGTGCTATATGTCGCTCGCAAACTATCGATGGAGCCGGGCGCAAACAGGGGAAACTGCTGGTGCGCGCCAACACGCCGGTGCATACGTAAACTTACCAAAATTTTTACCCGTCACTGATGGGTTAAGCTTAGTTCCTGAGAACAAAATCCATTTGGTTGTATCGCTGTATATAGGATAATAAAATTTTAGTTTTTTTTGTACTTATTTCAAAGGCAAAAGCCCATTTATTTGAGCTAAAACTCTATGAAAATTTATAAACCTTTTTTTTCTTTTTCTTTTTCTAAAGTATATCTTGGATACTTAACCTGTTTTTTTTCTGGGAAAAAAGGCACAGAACAATTGATAACAATTCATATTTCTCACTTTAACTCGTAAGAACACTGCTTTAATACATAATATTTCATAGAAGTTACACAACTGACCTTATTGTTAATGAACTTAAAATATAGATTTCTAAATTACAATGCAATACTATCTCACAGGCAGTTTGTATTTTAGATTAAAATGCAATACTATGTTTTCTGTTTAATAACTAAGATTTTTAATGTCCCCAAGTAATCCCAGGAAAAATATCATATAAGAAAGAAAAACAAACGGAACCTCAATATTATATAACTGTGACGTATCACATTAAATATGCTTATTTTTTAAAACATATCTTTAATCAGAGCTCAATGTCCTTCATAATGTTGATCAGACGAGTAAAAAGCAAAAAATAATTTATCACAAATTGGACGGAATGTTTATAAATGCAATATGCATGACATTTTATGATTTCGTCATAAATGTTCTAAGAGCTATATTACAGAAACTGAAGAACACATTCTAAAAAATACATAGTTATAAAAACTGTGACTCTGGTTCATTCTTTTCCCACATATTTACAGTTAAGAAGGTGATTAGTAACATATGTTTCCTTTTCACAAACCACATTGTTATAAATGTATATATTTCTGTACAAAACAAATTCCATGAGTATGAAGTTTCACACATTACACAAAATATATAAGAACAACAAATGAGCTTATACTATTTCATTCACTGAAAACTGAGTACTGACACTAGAAGTGCTAGTCACTATCAGACTCTCCATCCATAGTTAGGGATGTTAGTCAAAGAATGCTTACACTGCATTTTTAAAATGTGTTTTGTTTCAGAACCAAGAATTTCCAATCAAGAGTCAAGGTAATCTTATTTACCATTAGATACATATTGGAAGTGGATAAAATCACCTTCGTTACATCCATATATTTAAAAAATTGCTGTCTTGACCTTTTTTGTAAACACATTAACCATACCATGGTACATCTATCTTTCATACAACTAATTTTGACCTGCTTCATGAAGTATAAAACTGATCCAACATTGACCTATAAAAATAAACAATATGGAGCTATAAGGTAATCAGTTAAGCAGATTATATGTTTACACTTCTGGAAGTATTTTAAGACCAGCAATTAAGTACAATCTAATAGCAAGCATTGAAAGTACTTCATATCAGGGTTCATGAGATACTGTCTGGATTTTTTTTTTTTTTTTTGGCAAAGTATATTCATTATTACCCTACATCCAAACATTGAAAAATATCTCCTTTAAGAAATTACTAGAAAAGTCTTGGTTTAACTATGGCATTATAAAAATACTAACAGACACATGATACATGTCCCATTATTTCAAATCCAGGGAAAATTGGCTTTGGTCTATTTGCACATCAATCAATAGAATCATCGATTCTACTGAGCACGTATGTACATATGTATATATCTGTGTGTGTGTGTGTGTGTGTGTGTGGGGGGCATATCCATGAGTATACAACTGTCCATGTGTTTGTGTGCATTTGTGAGTGATCTCATTCTTTTGTGCATGTACACTTACTCACTTATATACTAATACATATGTGTATATGCATCTACATGCACAGGTACATATGTACATCTCTTTAAAAATCTGGATCAATATATATCCATAGATTATGGATTACCCAATCTTAACAAAAATATACATCCATTGATCTGAATTATTATTTTCAATCTAAAGATCACAATACTAATATATAACCATAACTGCCATTCATAAAGTCAATACTAGCTGCTGCTGGTAAAAATAAAGTACAATTTATGTTAACCACATGCTGACGGGGATGGCATGTGCCATCTCCACTGTGTGTTTAATCTAGTAATTGTTTTTACATACAGATGGATCCACAAGTACTAGGTGACCAATGAGCCAGTCACATGAAGTACCTGTCTCACCTGTTGAACCATTTCCTTGATTTTCAATAATACTTTATAGTATTTGATACTGCTGTTAGTAATACCAATAACAACATAGAAATTAAAATGTTTATAATAAAAATAACAGGATCAATATTGATAGTATTAGTGAAAAAACGTGTTTTTCCTGCCAACTCAAGGAAAGGTGAGGTCACAAGATCTTCTACTTGACTCCTTTGTGGCTAAGCAATGGCAGAGCCATCTATGCGCAGAGACATTTAACATAACATTAAAGCAAACGCAACATTTTCCTAACGGCCTTGGGTTAACTAAACCAATAAATAATAATAATAATAATAATAATAATAATAATAATAATTATTATTATTATTTTTATCATAATTATCATCATGATAATTATTATGGTATTATTATTATCAATACTATCATTACTATTACCATTATCATTATTTATTAATTTACTTATATGTGACATATATGGTTATATAAGGATTGTTTTTTTCAAATATGCACTTCAATTTTTAATGTATAAAAATACAACAGGGTGTTACATTGTGAGACATAATACACTGGGATAATCCTAAGAATATTAATCTTACAGTAATGCATACAATATAACACCTGCTTGTAATTATGTGGTAAAAACACTTGCTTTTGAGATTCTGGAGCACAACCTAATAAAAATCTTCATGATCACAATTGATTACAACAGCCAGAAGTACTGCTGTTTCATGATATGATTATGCAGCATGGTCTCATTTCTAAGTTTCAACTAAACATTAACTGAAAAGAAAAAGAACCTGAATAGAAAAGTATACCTATAGGTAAATTATAATTCACTTTGGATCAAACAACCAGGAATTTAAAAAATTGATTAGCTAGCTATACAAGATTACTTGTAAAAAGACCTTCTCACTAAACAAGTAAAAGAAAATCAGATATGAAAATAATTATTTAGTTATGAAAATAGATTTTATTTGAAGTTTTAAAAACTTACATAGTAAATACAAAAATAAATTCACTTACAATTGAGAGATGCAGACCTTCAATTTGCAAGGCAGAGGATCACTAAAAATGCAATCAATGCCGATGACACTTGCAAACATGGAGAAGAAGCAGTACAATCTACTTCGTACCGCGCATTTAGGAACTCAATACCTAGTAGGGGTAATATTTGCAAGCATTAATAGAAATGCCTCCTATTAATGAATATAATAATGACAACAAAGCTACACCTTTACAAAGATTACAGATTTCTAAACATAATCTACAGCAATTATATTGAATGATTACTCCTTCTTCTGGTTTGTCACTGCTTACGAGTGTGATACATACCTAAATAAGGATGATAATGCTGCTCTTCCTTAGGCAATGGAACAAGCTGTTGTGTTGCATCCTGAAACAGAAATTCTTTTTAGTACACTGGTAAAAGTAACATTAACTCTCATAAAAAATTATTCTCAACATGATATAAATACAAGATGAAGATTTTTTTTAAGCCAATATTAATTTGTCTTCTGGGAAAAATAAATATATATATATCTTTAGAGACTCTGGGGTCTCCAAAAGGCCCCCCAACTTACCTGGAAGATCAGATCTGCATATGGTTCATCAGAGTGGAACATTTTGAAGCTGGAATATAAAGCTTAAATTAGTACACAAATCCCTTAATGTGTGTTCCATTAATCATTCCTACCCAACAATAATCATGACTAAACCTTGAAAATACCAGTACTTACTTCCATTCATCATCAGAATCACGCCCAAAATGTTGTTGCGCATATAACAGCAGATTGGTGTAAGCTGCTACCTCTGTTTCATTGTAAAGATAACCTCCCCGGGTCACAGCTGCATTTGAACGGACTGTGCCCAAATTGCAGTCCTGATAATCTGTTACTGAGGCTCGAGTACCTGAAAGAAAATTAGTATTCTTAATCCACATTAGGTACAAGGCAAATATTTACTGTGTCAATGTTTTGACAAATGTAAACTTGGGACAAAACTAAGTATAAGACCAAACTCCAAGCCTCATGAAACACTTGTGCTTGGAGGAAGCTGGTGTGCGAATATGATATATATCCTTCAAAAGTGCAATATTAAAAAGTATATCAGCATGGAGAAGATACAGAGGTTATGACAAAGTACTAAAGAAGATAAAAAAATCAACTGCATAAATATTACCATCTCTGCAAACTAATTGATAGTCTGCAGTAAGCTGGTTCCTTGCCCACCATTCTTTCCGTTTTCCATCCACATTTTCTCGAACAGTTGTGTGCTTTAGGAAAGCTATGTCTCCACCTCCCTCTACTAAGCATCTAAAGGCACCTGGTGGAAGTTATGAAAGTCATAACTAAGTACACAAAGTACAGTCTTCAGTTATTTATATAAATTCTTAGTGATTAAAGGTAACAAAAAAAATATATATAATAAAAAAAAAAATATATAAATATAAACAAATAAATAAAAAAATAAAAAATAATAAAATATTACTACTACTATTACTTCTACTACTTGCTTTAAAAGTAGGTTTCTAATTTCATCATCAGTATTTTCCAATCTCTAAAGCATTTAGAAATCATCCTCAATCTCCAAGATAAGTTTTCAGGCTAGCTTTTCTTACAAACCTGTGAATCCATAATAGGGTTCACTGTGATCTCGGGCACAGAATCCACTTCCAATCCCATGGCAGAGATGGCAGAGATTTAGTCGGTTCATATTGTGGCGGTAGAAGCTGCTGAGAGAACCTGGGGCACAAGACTTCTCAAAATATTCAGATGCTGCTCTCACAGAGTTACATCCATACTGGCGAATGAGGTTGTTGTTGAGGAGGTAAGCCATTGGCACTACCCATCCACCACCATGCATGACTGCAGGATGGCAGGTTCTCTTATCTTGAAAGGACAAAAGATTAAATAAGTTTGATCATAATATGCAGACATGGAAATAAGCATTATCAATGGCCCTAGATATGATCAAGTATATCCAAACATTTAGGTAAACATTGTCATACTTTTGAGATACAGAACATCCGTATCGGGGTCATCTTCTTTTGAAACTGCAACAACATAATATTCCAAGGTATCAAGATTGTATTGTTCCCCCATGAAAGGCACAAGTTCATAGTTAAGTCCTGCACTATATATGTCTCCAGCTTCAAATATTGCAACATCTGCTTCCCTGTGAACAAGACAGAAAAATATTCTTAAAATGGTGATTTTTGTTACTTCAGAAAATGCCAATTCTTTTCATTCTAATGCTATCAATATCAGTGTTGACATTATTATTATTGCCATTATATTACAAACAGCAATAAAAAAAAAAAAAAAAAAAAAAAAAAAAACATTTTTAAAAGTCAAGAAAAAAGGTAAACAAATGAGACATGTAAGACTAGATAAGACTAGCCTTGGTGACTAAGCACTAGTGGAGCCATCTATGTGTAAATACAAATAATAAACTCAACTCAAAGTGTAGTGCAGATCTGCCATCTGCAGTGGCAATGGGTTAATGGTTATAGGGGGAGAGGGGATTTAATTATCAAATCTTAATATATCCTGAGTTAGAAGAAACTAGAGCAAACAAAAACATAAACCTGTAATTACCCTCTTTTAATGGCTCCCATACAGTCAAAATTTGTATCTCCTTTAAAGCAATCCATCTCTGGTTTCAGCAACTGAGCATGTAGTGCAGTCTGGAAAAAAAATACAGAACTTAATCAGTATTATATATCATTCACCTTATAGAATAGAGATATGATAAACTTAATAATTGAAACTGGGCATGTACCAGTAATCAGCAAATTGGCATTGACAGAACAAACATTTTTGTATTCACATACAGCAAAGCCCAGACTTTGTTTATTGCAAGAAAAAGCATTTTATGTTCTATGATTTACGAAAATAACATTTCCAGCAAAAATGAAATAACTTAGTACCTACTGAAAATGGGTAATGCAGAAATTATAGGACTATCATCACTAGCCACATATGTCAAACTAGGTGTAAGTACCACCAAGAATTCTTTTCTATGGCTGTGACTGAAGTACCCTCCCATTCAGGGATTTTACTTCATAAAATGATCAAGGGGTGTGAGGAATCTGCCCTATTGAATTGTATTTTGCCCTGGAGTATAAGATCATATCAACATAAAAAAAATTCTACTTATTGAAGGCTTTCATTTCCGTAAAAGCAGCCATACACGTAATTCTTATAAACTGA
>NC_091581.1:23637531-23642531 GCF_042767895.1 Penaeus vannamei
TAGACTGTTTCTTTTCGACATTTTATTCAGGCTCACCATGGCCAATAATGAACATTCTTTACCCTTTATAGGGCCATTAAAGCTTACCCCTTCATCAATTAGCCTATGTGAATTTGATTTGGATGGTTTTGAGACACCTGCCCCTCCTTTGACCACAGTTCCGACCACTGATACTAATACCCCATCTTTGACGCTTACGAACAATTCTAACCATTTCAAAATACCCACCCACCCTATAGAAAGCACCCCTTCCTCTCTCCCAATATTCTTCTCTTCATCTCCTACTGTACAGTCCTCATTAATGCCTACCCCCTCTTTCTTTATTACTATTCTTCATTTTTGTCCTCCCCTGCACAGAACTACTCCACTCCACACCACCCCATCTTCCTCTTGCCCTAGTCCTTCTACTACCTCTACCTCTGCAAACCTTCTGAGTACTCGTGATTTGTCACATCTGAAAAGTTTCTTGTTGATATCAGTTTGGCAGTCTGCCCACACTTTTCACAATGTAATTTAATATTAGGTTATGCTCTTTACAAAAATGTATTAATTGTTCAGTTTCACCAAAAAACTTTTTTCTCGAAAATATTACACTGAAGCCACTGTTACAGTCATGGCACCAGGTAGCTATACTAGAAAATTTCAGTGTCCATCCTTAGTTTATGCATGCCCTAACAGACAAAACACTCTCATTATGAAACTAAAAGATTTTGGAAATTCTTTACAGTATGGATGCACTTGACAGAGACTGTCCCGAGCTCCACTTCACAAAATTTATTCAACAATCTAAATTGTCCTTACTGGGTATACCCAAGGAGAGGGTTGATGGGGTGCTTCACCCCACATGCCCTGGGGGAAACATTGTCTTGGTATGCATAGCAAGATAGAGCTGAAAATTGGGAGCACCATGTGGACTTGGGTCGTAAGCGAGGCTGAGAGCAGCGCTTTCCATGAACTTTTTCTTTTATTTGTGGCAATAGCATTCATGTCTGTAGATTATTTCTTGTACCAACTACTACAACTTTTAGTCTTCTACAAGAGTATCATCTTCAATTTACCCTACCTTAATGCATCCATACCATAAAGATTAACCAGAATTTTTATCACTAATGTTGGGGTAGATCTGTGTGAGATATAAATGAAAAGTTAAACATACACCATTTGTGGTGATGTCATACGACGTTGATGTGCAGTGGCCGAGCAGTAGGTGTGAAAATTGCACAAGAACTTTGTAAACATTAGGTAGTGTGTAGACATAGCTGCAGTGTGGCGATTTGCGAAATATATTTTAATTGATATTCTGTTATTGGTTTGTTTCTGCAAATTATTTTTGATGTTGATCTGTGCTGTATAGTTTTTAATTGCTTATAAGAATTTGGCCTTAGATTTTCTCAGTCAGTGTGGTCATTTTGTAAACCTTAACTAGTAATTCTTAACCCTTCAGTAACAAGTATGGCTATAACTGTCTTGACGTATTTGGGTATTACGTCATAGGTGTTATGGTTTGCTCTACTGAGCAAGCAGTTGGACCAGCTGTTATCAGCACAAACTGAGCCAGAAAGTTTTGTCTGTTGTGTAATGATTACATCACAGAAAATTCTGGCTCCACAATAGGGTTAAACTGGTAAATTTCAAGTTTTACATAGCTATCCAACCTTGATATTATTGTTCCTTGTTCCAGTTGTGCACTTTGTGATATGTGTGATTTTTTTGTTATTTTCCATTGCAAATTATATAAAAGAAAGAATTGGTAACTTTATGAAGTGACTACACTCTTCAGAGACTAAGTCCCTGTTAATCCAGCCTCTTGTGGGGATCCACAAACATCACAGTATAATCCAAGCACCTTCCTAACCCAGGGCCTCACCTGCCAGACCCTACCTGCTCACTTGTATTTCTCTGTTAGGGGCTCCATCTCTGGACCACCACCTGATTGCTGTGGACTTACTACCTATTTTCTTCATCTATGACTTTATCATATGCCTTAGCTGATCATTTCATGTATTATTGAGTTTAAATTTTCCCTTTCTTTATGATATTGCCATTAGATTTTAGAATAACTGATAAATGCATATCAAATTAATCCTACCAATTGACTTTCTGGTGACAAAGTGCTTATGAAGGTATATGTAAGTTTAAACAAAATTCATAAAGAAAACCCTGTTAACAGTGCATGTACCCAGTGCCGGTGGGTTAACAAGCAGTCTGCTATCTAGATATTAATGTATTTGGTAATTTTTGACTAAGCAGATACAGATTTGCTTTATGAAAAGCCAGAAATTCTAGGGAACTTTGAATTGTGTTTACAATATTGTAGAATTCTGTTAGGATATTAAATATACTGCTATATCTAGTTATCTGTTTATCTATAAGGATGGGAATCCAGTTACTTCAGCCAAGATGTTACCAGTCAACTAGCATTGATGAGGACAAGACAACAGCTACTATTTTGAACCAGGAGACTGATTCTGGGCTCATGGTAGATGCATACAGCCAGGTAAAATATATTCTTATATTTAGGGGGTGGTTGTTCAGTAAAGTAGTTATTCAGTGCTTTATTTTTGTAGAACTTTTCAGTGATTCCTTGCTTTCAGTGGGCATATCAGGTATTCTAACCAAGAATGTATGAAAGTGTGATTTTTGAAATAATGGATATACTATAATCTAATGGACAATAAGTTTATTATTTCTGTACATATGTCTAGTTTCCTGATAATTCTTAAAATGTTAATATGTCTGAACTTAGATTTGATGGTAGATTTTCTAATGATTATACTGTTTCTTAGATGCTACCAGAAAATATTCTGCTTTTTCTTTGTTTAGATTTTTTTTTTCTGAATTGATTTTGAAGAGTTTGTAGTGGAGATTAGTATCCCTCTGATTTAAGATAAGGAAAATGTAAATCTAATCTGTGTAGTGGTATTTGAAACTAAAACATTTGTAAAGACTGCATTAATCTTAAAACATGATATATAGCTGAATTAATACCAATCAATTATCAGTGTGGTTAAAACACTAAAAAAAAGCTCTGTTGTTGGCATGAATCATTAAGGAGTAAGAGATTTCTTAAGCAATACTCTGTATAATTATATTGTGAATACATGTATAAACATATTCATTTAAGAGAATGTATATTTTCAGGCTGGATTCAGACTAAATAATGGGATGAAAGTGTTAGGCCCCA
This sequence comes from Penaeus vannamei, assembly GCF_042767895.1. NCBI lineage: Eukaryota > Metazoa > Arthropoda > Malacostraca > Decapoda > Penaeidae > Penaeus > Penaeus vannamei. Next base: position 23,640,716 of record NC_091581.1, read on the forward strand.
TTGCTATATTCCCTAGATCTGTTCTTAGTTGGAAGGTAAAATCTGCAGAGGATATAAATGAAGATTCACTGTCTCTCTTTCACATGTTGGAGCCTAAGATTGGTAAGTTTTTTTTTTTATATATATATCCCTTTAGTTTTTCATTTATTTATGTATATTCTTAGTTTTGTAGTTGATGTGTTGTAGTTTTTACAGTATTTAAGAAGAATGACAGAATTTCATCAGGTGCAGCTGCTTCCCTATTGGTTCTGAAATTCAGTAGTCTACTAATATTGTTCACAGTTGTAGTATTTGCAAATTTAATCCAAAACTTTTTCTTTGCAAAATAGAGAATTATTTAATATTATTGTTTTTGGTTCACTATATATTTACAGACCATAAAATAAATATCAAGGATTAGTTATTTTTTTAAGAAATTGATATTTTTATTAAATAAAGCTTTGTATGGAAAAAAATACTGTTTTATTAATATTATTATACTAATGATAACAATAATGATATTAATATGACTATGTCTACAACTACTACTAATAATAATGATAATGAGGATTATTATTATTGCTTCTTGCAGATCTTTTAGTGATTGGTGTGGGAGACAAAGGCAATAAAGTTGATCCTCGTGTTGTGCACTACATGAAGAATAAGGGCATCACATTAGAGGTAAGTTTTTAAATTGGCTTCATATATTATTTAGGAAATATTAATAATTCTCTGTTATAGATGATAAATGGTAAATCACATTTTAATAAAAGGTCAACAGAATGTAATAAAGGATATTCTGAATATGTTAAAGCAAGAAATTGGTGCATGAAATGGATATTGTCAGCTTGTAGCAGCAGCATGAGAGGATGTCATTCCTTATAAAATTTTAAGTATGATAATGCAAATATATGATGATCCAGATGTTAGTAAGTTCAAAGGATATATATTATACATGCTTGACTGAATTGAGCTTCATTTTTAATTTTTAAAATATAGAGATAAAATTTGAAGGTTGTCTAGAGCTGTGTTAAGGAGGAGGCTGGTTGGAAAGGAATGTTATACTTTTACATAATTTGATGTTTCAAGTGAATACTGTTCATTGGATTAAGTACATTACAAGGTGGATTACAAGCTGAATGACATAGTCTTATTATGTGAAGTAGGAACTTATTTGAATATTTTCTTTAAAAGCAAAGGTCTTTCAGTGTAATGGATGTAAGGGCCTTTTTTTTTAGGATTATTCATACAGTTTATAACTTATCTGTTAGTCTAGGTTTGAAGTATGTCAGCTGTTTATGGATACATATGGGAGTAGAATATATTTGTGGTAATGTTTGTAGGATTGATGAAAATAGGTTTTCCTGATATAAGACAATAAACAAAACTGTTAAACTAGGAAGATATTTTTCTCTTCACACATACAAGGGTATTTTTGTCTTTGAGTATTCTTGATCTATGAACATTTTTCTCTTTACTCTTTTCTGTAAAAGCAGATTTTATATCTCTCTTCCCTTCCAAAATTGGCACTTTATCAGTAGCATTAAAAATTGACTGTCCCATTTTTTATTTAATTTCCTTGGAAGCACTATTGATTATATTTCCTGTAACATAAGTATAGGTCGCATACGTACATGCACACACGCACACGCACACGCACACGCACACGCACACGCACACGCACACGCACACGCACACGCACACGCACACGCACACGCACACGCACACGCACACGCACACGCACACGCACACGCACACACACACACACACACACACACACACACACACACACACACACACACACACACACACACACTCACAATCACTCACACTCACA
>NC_091581.1:23670031-23672531 GCF_042767895.1 Penaeus vannamei
TATGTGTATACATACATGCATACATACATAAATACACACACACGCACACGCGCACACGCACACGCACACCCACACGCCCACGCACACACACACACATACAGACGTACACACATACACACTCTTACACACATACACTTACACACACACACATACACAAACATTCATACATGTATATATATACATATATACATGCACATATATATGTATATATATGCATATATATATGCATATATATATATATATATATATATATATATATATATATATATATACATACATATATATATACATATATATATACATATATATATATATATATGTATGTATGTATATGTGTATATATATTTACATATATACATACATGTATATATATGTTTATATATATTTACATATATACATACATGTATACATGTATATATGATAAATAAACACAGACACACGAGAAGGTTGTCTGCTTCAAGGTCTATATAAGTACTTATATAGACCTTGGTCTGCTTTGCCTCAGGATTTCTCACCCGTTCCCCAACTCCACAGGGTCTACTTCGACGGCACGCTGGCGAAGAAGGACCGCCTCGCAGGACGCACGACGGGCCTGCCTCTCAACGGGACGCTCTACGTGGGCCAAGACCAGGACCGCTACGACGGCGGGACCGACCCCGACCAGACCCTCAGTGGCTTCGCGGCTCAGGTCAGATACCGAAAGAGGTCGATGGACGGTAGATCTCTGTCGGTTTGTCTCTATTGTCTATCAGGCGATCGAACTCTGTCTTTCTGCCTCTCTCTCTCTCTCTTTATCTGTCTATGTAACTATCTACTCATCTGCACATTCAATCATCTACCTGTTAATCCATTTATTAATCTACCTGTATTTTTGAAAATAAAGATATCGCCAACAACCATATTATATCAACTTTTTATAACGTCGCTCACTTTTTTCCTGCACATTATACTAAATGCCTTTGATATTTAAGTAAATTGGTATGTTTTATCATATAAAATAGCAAAAGTGATATTTGATATGTTAGTAACAATGACAGTAAGTTATGATGGTATAATGGTACAGATATTATCATAAATTGCGGTGTAGTGACTGTAACGACATTTTATAGTGTCTGTTTTTATGGTGACGAAGATACTTATGTTAAATTATCTGTATTTATAAATAAGGTTATATGAATGAGAACTGTATTATTGCAAATCAAAATAATCTGCGGTATTTTATTATTACGATGTGGGCCGTTATTTGAATTGGTTTGATATTTTTTTACCACCGTTATTAGCATTTATCATTGTTACTATTATTATCATTATTATTATTATTATTATCATTATCATTACTTTTGCCATCATTATTATTGTTTTATTATCAGTATCATTGTTGCTGTTATCCTCATTTGTATCATTGTTATTCTTAAAGCTTATTATTATTGTTATCATTGTCGCTATTATCATTATCATTATCATTATTATCAATATCTTTATAATCATTATCATTATTATCATTATCATCATCATCACTATCATAATTGTTATTAGTATCATTATCATAATTATTATTATTTCTATCATCCTTGTTGTTATTGTCAGCAGTAACATTGTTATTATCATTATTGTCATTATCATTATTATTAATGTATTTAGTATCAGTAGCAGTACTGGTGTATGTATCATTGCTATAGATGTGCTTATCATTTTCATTATCGATGTATTCATAACAACACCAACAGCAATATCAATGTTTATTATTATTATTACTATGATTTTCCTCCTCATCCTCGTCCTCACCATTATGAATATCGTCATCATTATCTCCATCATCACCATCATCCTTCCTCTCCTCCTTCCCATTGCTGTAATGATAATGATAATTATTGTTATTATCATTATTATGATTATTATCATCATTATCACTATTATCATTTCCATTATTATTATCATCATTGATATTATTATTATCCTTATCATTGTTATCATTATTTATATCATTATTATATATTTAAAAAGTAACTATGATGATAATAAGGATAATTATGATGATGATGATAATGATAATAATAATAATTATGATATTATTATCATTGCAATTATCATAATTATTACCCATATTACTGTTATCGTTGGTAATATATGTTATATTACTATCGTAAATCGGCTATCTTTATTAATTGATATTAGTAGCAATGACTTATTACTCATTTTTTGTTACTATTATCTTTATTGGTATTGTTCTACGACTCTATTCTCTAGGTAAATATTACATTAGTATTGTTTCCAGCAAATTAATTGTGCAGGTATACAATCATCATTATGAATCATCATCACCGGGAGCTGCGACAGGCGATAAGAATTTCATTATTGTCATTATGAATACTTGATAATCATAGGAAATGCAGTCCTTATAATCAATACTATTATCGTAATTATTAATGTTGTAATCAACATTCTTGTTACAGATGTCATTATTACCACAATTGCCTAATAGCGCTATCTTGACAGTTAA
>NC_091581.1:23682531-23692531 GCF_042767895.1 Penaeus vannamei
TTAGTTGTCCATGTTTCTGATCCATAGGTCATAACTGGGAGGACGCATTGGTTAAGGACAGCTGCTGGACAAATTGCCTTCAGTCTGCTTAACTTTGAATTGCAGATTCGTTGCATCGATTTCATTACCGTTGCCTATCTCGGTTTCTAATGCTTCCACCTTCTCCTTGAGTTCCTTGATTTTCATGTTAGACATTTCAGTATTCTCTCCGAATGGCTGTGTTCCTGCGCAAATTATCCACCAATTCCTTCAAATTTACGTTTTCTTCTCGTTTTTTTCAAGCATTCTGCGACAAGGCTGTCTACCTCGGCTTCGAGAGCTTCAGTTCTAGTTGCTGCTTCCACTAACTTTATTTTCCTTGTTTGATCCTAGTTATTACCCATTAAACAAACACAAAAACAGTTGTCTCTAAGTGCGTAACGCTTTTACACTATTCGCGGTCACTTCTCACCTCCCTTATCTTCGCTCTCTCGTCCCTGTTCACAAAGCTTTACTATCTTTTATTTGCTTTCACTTATTCGTTCATCTTATAACACCATTTTATAATCAACATGAGCTATGCACATTTACAGAACCCAAGGCTAGCAGACTAGACCACCAACTGCCCGATTTTCTCATTTCAACATGTAAGAGCTGTATTGCACTGATACTATGCATTGCACTCTCCATGTGTGTGTATGTGGATGTATACATAATACTATTATTCCTTAAAATATTACACCTATCATTGGTATTATAGTTAGATTCTTACCATTTTTTACTATTATCATTATTACTAGTTGTTAGATGCAGTATGTTGGTTCAATCCTAATTTAAGGGTATCAAAATAACTTGTGTGTGCTTCCACATTTATCCTCGATTCAGCCTATTCACAAGCATTCGAGTTGAAAACAAACCCGTATAAGAAATCAACAACACTGGCACAATGTAGATGAACATTAATTAGAATATAAAGTTACCGGAATTAATACAAAACAAAATACAGGAGATGCAAATAAATGAATTACAGTAATCTGTATTAAAAGACAATCAGCACACTGTGAAATACTTAAGAATATGACAAGTATTATCCCATTATTGAAAGAAGTTCTAGAATCTCCATAAGGCATTCCCATTTAAAGCACGAGCATCATAAAACAAAATGGGTTGGTTGTGGGGACACTTCCATTGAACATGTCACAAAACACTCTTAAATCTTAAATAAACACACTGGCAACACTCACTTTGTATCCTAATAAGGACTGCAAACCAACAACTTATTCTTAAACTGCACTCCACGCTCGTTGTCACTCAAAAGAGATGGAAAGAGGCAATTGGCCCGCCTAGTAAAGACCGCAGTTGCCTTGGTTTATCCTTTTTTGGGAGAAGCTGCAAGAGTTGACGCAGTGATATCGCACGCAGAGGAGTATGGGTAATGGCGCGCTGTTTGAATGACTTTCGGTGCATACTTATCAACTAAATCAGACTTTTAAAAGAAAGCAAATAGCTGAATTGCGCAGTATTCTACACTAGTACTGTTAAAATGAATAATCATAAAGTACAGAAGCAGCGATGTTCGTGGGGGTATATTTTGGTATGCTGATTGATCCACCAGCATACCGAAATATACTCTAACACTCTCCTATCAAGTATCACCTAGAAACTACATGAATAAACATGCTCATAACTGAAATGTACATGATAAAAAAATTGGCCAGTAGAAATAACGCCAGATATAGGTTTGTTTACTTGTGTGGGTGCGTCCTGTGGCCGTGCGCATTCAGAATTTCAGATGACTTTTCGGACGCCATCTATCCGGGCAGACTGATAAAAATGAGTTGCCTGTCCATATTTTGGTTGCATATTTTTACAGAAGGGACATCTTGGTGCAAATAGTTCATGTTTTTGTATTTTTTTGTTCTATGGTGCTCTTATAATGCTTTGATGCTTAAATATACTAACATTTTTTTCTTGAATATACTCCGCTGAAATTAGAGTGCATGTGTGCCTTGTATTCCGTCGGATGCGGGACACAAAATACATGCATGCGCAGAGACAGACATATAAACGTAATAAATGAATAAATAGATGAGTAAGTAAATAGATAAAGACACACGCACAATCACAAGTATATATATATATATATATATATATATATATATATATATATATATATATATATTATATATATATATACATATATATATATATATATATATATATATATATATATATATATATGAATATATATGTATATACATAAACATACATACATACATACATGCATATATATATATATATATATATATATATATATATATATATATATATATATATATATATATATATATATACATATACATACATATATATTATATATATATATATGTATATATATATGTATATACATAAACATACATACATGCATACATACATATATATATATATATATATATATATATATATATATATATATATATATATATATATATATATGTATGTATGTATGTATATATATGTATATATATATATATATGTATACATAAATATGAATATATATATATATATATATATATATATATATATATATATATATATATATATGTACACATAGATATAAATATATATATATATACATATATATATATATATATATATATATATATATATATATACATACATATATATATACACACACACACTCTTATAATTGGATCTTCTTGATTAATAGAAGGCGTGCGCCTTCTATTAATCAAGAAGATGTTAACAGCGGGGATGCCAAGAAAGACTAGAAAAGGAAAAGAATAGGAAAATTAAAAAGGAAAAAATGCAAATGCACACGAAAAAAACAAACAAATCAAATACGGAAGATATTTTGAGTCGTATTTCTGAGTTCCCGTTTTTTTATAATTGTTTTCGAAAGAAATAGATAGGAGTCAACATTAAATGATATGCGATGAAACGAACGCAATTAAGCACGGTGACATGAAAAATCTTTGAGTTCGTTGACTGCACTCTGGGTTGGAAAACATTCATCAAGAAAATGGGAAATGTGTCAGCAGACAGAATTTACCATTAAATTACATTTTTTTTTTATAGAACACATTCTAAATTTTGCAAATATACTGTAACGTTTGACGGATTTTCAATTTCGTGGCCATGTCAACTCCACCGAGTCAGCCAATTCTCGCCATTTTAAATGTCCTTCCAAAATCCGATGTAAGATAAACTTTTTGTATAATGGCATTTGTGTAACAAAATACATAGGTGACGCTTTTCCAATTAGGAATCTAAAAAAAAAGTTTTTGTGAAACTATGATCAAAATTATTTACTACTTTCTTATTATTTCTATTAAAACAAGTCATTTTTCCAGAAGCAAACAAAGTAACAGATTAACTGTTCAGCTCTACAGGATGTGTTAGACAATATGCTCATAGAGAAATAGAATATTCACAGAGATAGCTCATGACAGAAAATAAGGAAACGGCTTCACTCCTTCACTCCTTGTTACGTTATGTACCATATAATTGCATTAAATTGCCAGACTATATAAGTGTTCCACAGGGAATATCATCTTTAAAGAGTCGTCTGAATTAACGATTACCCAGCTAATTGTCCAAAAGTTAGCACTAGTACTCTTCTCTCCTCCCTCTCTCCCTTTCTCTGCCCTCTTCCTCTCTCTCTCTCTCTCTCTCACTTTATATACAAATATCTATATCTATATCTATCTACACACACACAAACACACACACACACACACACACACACACACACACACACACACACACACACACACACACACACACACACATATATATATATATATATATATATATATATATATATATATATATATATATATATTTACATATATTCGTAAACTATATTATACACCCTATGTAATTACCAAAGCATGACTCAAGTTTTACTGTCATGTTACTCGTAGATGAAGAGTTCCTGGTGTTTGTTGTGCAGACGGACGTTCTCAAACCCGGTTCACCAAGGAGTTCCTGCGCCATGCTTTCCCCGCCAACAACTCTGCTTGACTCAGCGCCCTCACCGTCTGCATTCGCGTCAAGATTCTTCAGTACGGGGACATAGTGCCGTTTTTCACCTACGCCTCCTCTGACAGGGCTGACAACGCCCTTCTTATGTGTAAGTTAAGATATCAAAGTTGTTGTTAAAGAAAAGATAAGAAAGGGAAAAGGAAAGAAAACAGAAACGAAATGAATAAGAATAAAGAGAAAATTCTCTGTCATTATTTACAGAATTTGTTCTTTCCACTAAGCCTCACGAGATATCTGTTCTGTTTACTGTTCAGGTTGGCGGCCGTCTGGACTAGAAGCTGTCGTCAGGGTTGAACATTATGGTCAACGATACGATTGGTAGTTGGCATCTATACTGCATGGTTATCAATAACCCACCTTACAGGTGAGTTTTAATAGACCTCTGTAAATCTGTCTTCTTTCCAAAGACGCTGATTGTAAAAGAACTTTGTTATCAATAATCGCATGAGTAGCTCTCATGGAAAAAATAAAAAACGTATCACCAAGATATATCGAGCGCAAAGCCGGATTAGAAGTATTGGAAACCCTGCTCTGATAGGGAATGTTAATGACATTCCAAAGTCAAACACTATATGACACATACCCTTTCCAATACAACTTTCCCCTTGGCTCAAGCATTTTTCTTATTAGCCAAGTTCGGCAACAAGTTTTCTTACATAGCGCCCTGGTCTACTTGATATTGGAGAGCACAGGCAGTCTTCCAGTGGGTGTGGGAGCAAGCAACATGTTAACTATGACACAGAACTCTCAGCTTTTGGAAGTTAGGTACACACAATTAAAATATTGAAAAAAACTAGGAATGTGCAAATGAAACTCTGACGTATGCTGACATACACTACCAAGTACACAGGGAACACAAGCAAGTGGGGGCGCTTCCTCGTAAATAAACAAAAGAAAAGGAAAGAAAAAACAAAACAAAACAAAAAACAAACAAACTGATCCACTGCGTGCCTAAGTATCTGACATTCAGACCTCAAAATATCTCAAGGTCTCTGAAACATTCTGCATTTCGTAAGCTTAGCATAATTGGGTACAAGAGTGTATGGAGTATATGTTTAAGGAAGCATATGGAAGTGTATGCAATAGTATCAAATAAACTTTTGTTATATGAACCCTGCAACCTTCAAGGCATATACAAATTTAACGAAAAGTATCAATATCGCTTTATTTCGAGTTGCTTGTTAGCACATATACTTCCTATTTTTCTTTTGGTTTGTGTGCTTGATGACTGTAGAATTTCTCTACAACTTCACCATTACAAGAATAAACAACTGATTCTTTATAATTGTACGGAATATGATATGACAGTGAAAAAAAAACAGAATATTATTATCTTCAATTTTGCTGATATACATATAAACCAATGTGTAGTGTTATGTAGCGTTAGGTAGTGAGTGTGTTTATGAGAGTTGGACGCAAGGTGTATGAAACCCATTGAGGTGGGGTGGGGGATGGGGGGGTGGTAGATACTTCCATTAAAGTGATAAAGGATGTTTAAGTGTCGTAGAAGCCTGTTTTCTGTTCCGTTTCGGGTCGTATTCTGACTTCATTTCTCACAAAGGGTGTACTCTTTTTAGTAGATTTCATAAAGAAGAAACGCTATTTTCTGGTTTGTGTAATTCTGAAAACATCGCTGGACCTGGCAACACTGGCGCACGCATATGACATGTAATAAATTTTACCCCATTATTTATTCACGCAGATATTATGTAACTAAATCAATGAGACAGAAAGAATTATCTGTCCTTAAGATTACAGAATTGTCAGTAATTATCTGTTTCACTTCTCTTACCCATTTTATTCCTCCCTCCTCCCCGACATCCCGCTGTAATAAAACAAATTTAATTCCGAGAAACATCATAACCATTATCATATTCCTAAACATTCACGCATCAACGATAACGTTATCACGATGATGATAAAGGTATAAACACCAAAATAATCTACGGAGATAATCGAAATGGAGTCCAGTACAAGAGGAGGAGACAGCAGGAGGCGATCCTGTGCGTGTGGAAAGACACTCACGACAAACACTTAATTTGGGCTTCTTACCATCATTCATTTATTCGTGTAACTAGCAACTGTGCAACGTGTCATTTACGTGTGTTGGATGGTTGTTAGTCTTGCTATAACTTAAGCTTTACGTTATTTAATTAAGCTTTGGGTTTTCAAAAATGTATTCTTGTTATTTTTTAAGAACGTAAATGCTGGTAATTTTACGAATACTTTCATAAAACCGGTCGCGACGATTTTGGTATAGATGGATTCCTCTCATCCTCTAGTACACATATAAGCAGGAATTATACAGCGGACCCCCCCCCCCCCACCCGGACCCCCACATTCTTGGGCCCGATATTGGGGGAGAGCATAAAAGGTGCCAGGGAAATTGCCGGTAAAATATGAAATAAGAGAGAGAGAGAGAGAGAGGGGGGGGGGGTCGTTGGCAATTACTATTAACCCATGACAGCCATTACTAGATCCTTAACAAACAATTCCCCTATTTCCATATGCACAGGCAATTGAATGCGTGAATGAGATTGCGAATACCGAATCATCTACATCGTTTATACGGAAAACTTAATCCACTGACGGCTTACGAAGGAGCTATTTGTTTCATGAGTTAACTTAAAGGTATTAAACTCTCAAAATGAACAAATATGATTTATAGAAAAAAACATCATCTGTACACTACATAATGTCAATAAATCGGTCATGCTAATGCGAGTACCTGGATATATGGATAAAGTATTCATGGTAATAAAAAATCTGGTTGTTTAGTTATGGTCACCTTGCAGATCACAGTTCTTCTGACTTCCATATTAAAATTTTTATCTCCTGCGCCAGTGTTACAAAATCAACTTTAAAAAGAATAAAATTACAATAAAAAATGACAGCCCACAGAAAAAAGTAGAAACGTAGAGTGGTGCTGGTCTTCATCGGGTTAATCACATGTAGAACACATTAACCACGTGTAGTAGATAAGACAACAAAGGAAATACATACCAATTTCTTTTTATAAATATACTAAGAGGTAAGAAACTAGTAAAGTAATAACTATCAAGGGAGACTACAATTCTTTTCTACATCGAGAGAATAAATAGAATTATTTGCGGTTGGGTTACCTGGTCATATGACATTGATTTATAGCCTAATATATCTAACAGAAGTAAACAATTATTTCCCCATTCCCCAGGATTTATTGCTATAACTCATGTATTTTAGTAAGACACTGAAATCTGAACTGAAGTTGAATTGAAAAAGTTTTAGTAAGACACTGAAATCTGGCAGAATCGACCGTAGAGTTTCTGCAGACGTGTGGTAGTTTATCCATTGATGTGGACGTTGTAAACTGAAAGGGCCACGCCGGGTTTTATGATAGTGAAAACTTCATTACGTATCTGCGTTTATATCTGAACATGGATGCCTCTTGTCTACGATGCGTCGCCACTTCATCTTCAGGCGTCTTTCTCTCTATTTCTCTCTATCTCTCTTTCTCTCCCTCTATCTCTCATATGAGTACACAAAGAAGCACACATGCATAATTTGTGTATTCAATTTTCTAAGACGACGTCACAGTTTTGTTGCTTATGAACTTATCTGATGCATGGTGGCGGTAAATGCATGCTGTACTACCTAGAAATAATTATACAAGAAATCATAATACGTTAATTTTCTTACATCCAGAGATGGGCAGTATCGCGATAAATGTATCGGCGATACGTGTCGATCGATTCTTTAGTATTGGTATCGGTATCACCTTAGCTATTCATCAACTGTATCGTTTTATCGGTATCGCTTGGGTATTTTTCTCAAGATGTATCTAATAAATCAAGAAATCGATATATCGATACTTTTACATACATCCACCACCCTCTCGTTGTTTATCTCTCTCTCTCTCTCTCACTCTCTGTCTCTGTCTCTCTCTCTCTCGGCCTCCCTCTCTCTCTATCTCTCTGTCACTGTCTCTATCTCTCTGTCTGACTGTCTCTCTCTCTCTCTCACTGTTACTCTCTCTCTCTTCCTCTTTTCCTCCCACCCTTCCATCCTTCCTTTTTTCTCTCGCCCTTACTCTATTTAACTCTCCTTCTTTCATACACACTTACTCTCTAATTCTCCCTCTCTCTCTCTCTCTCTCTCTCTCTCTCTCTCTCTCACTGTTACTCTCTCTCTCTTCCTCTTTTCCTCCCACCCTTCCATCCTTCCTTTTTTCTCTCGCCCTTACTCTATTTAACTCTCCTTCTTTCATACACACTTACTCTCTAATTCTCCCCCCCCGCTCTCTCTCTCTCTCTCTCTCTCTCTCTCTCTCTCTCTCTCTCTCTCTCTCTTTCTCTCTCTCTCTCTCTCTCTCTCTCTCTCTCTCTCTCTCTCTCTCTCTCTCTCTCTCTCTCTCTCTCTCTCTCTCTCTCTCTCTATATATATATATATATATATATATATATATATGTATATACATACGTATACATATATGCATATATATATATATATATATATATATATATATATATATATATATATATATATATATATACATATATATATATATATATATATATATATATATATATATATATATATATATATATATATATATATATATATCCTTCATTTTCTCTCTATCTATTTATCTCTCTCTCCTCCTCTTCCCTCCCTCGATAATCTTTCTCTCTCTTTCTCTCTTTCACACATATTTTCGCTGTTTAACTCTTTCTCCCTTTCTCCCTCTCTCCTTTCTTCCCTCCCTTCTCGCTCTCCCTCTCTCTATATATATCTACCGCTTTCACATACACTTTCTCTGTCTCTCTCGCTCTCTCACGCCTTATTTTATTCACTCACTCAATTACTCTCTCTCTCTCGCTCTTTCCTATCTTCTTCATGTCTTTCTCTCTTACTTTCTTTTTTCCTTCACTCTCTCTTTCTCTAGCTTACTCCTTTATATATCTCTCCATCCCCTCCTCCTTCTCCCACTCTCTCTTTCTCTTTCACTCCCTCCTTCCCTTCTACCCTCCTACACTCCGTCGCATCTATCTCCCTATCTATATTACTCATTCTCTCTCTTACTCACTCTCTTTCTCTCTCCTTTCTTCCGTCCATTCCCTCTCTTTATTTCTCTCTCTCTCTCTCTTTCAGACAGATTCTCCCTAACTCTCTCTCTCTCTCTTCTTTCTCCTCCCTCTATTCTTCCATCCTTCCCCTGTTTCACAGACACTATCTTAAACTATAACTCAGACACTGTCTCTCTCTGTCTTTCTTTCTTTCTTCTCTCTCTCTCTCTCCTCCCTCACTTATGCTCTCCTTCTCTCTCTCTCTCTCTGTCTTTATATATATATATATATATATATATATATATATATATATATATATATATATATATATATATATATATATATATATATATATTACTGTGTGTGTAAATGTGTATAATTCTCATTATTTCTCTTTCACGCCATTTCTTTTTTTCTTTCACTCACTCACTGAATCTATTACTCTCTCTCTCTCTTACTTACTTCATGTCATTTTTCCTTCACTCTCTCTTACTCTCTCTCTCTCATATTCCCTTTATATATCTCTCCATCCCCTCTTTTCTCTCATTCTCTCTATTTCACTCCTCCCTCCCTTCCACCCTCCTCCCCTCCGTTGCATCCCCCGTCTCTCTTTCTCTATCTATACTCTCTCTCTCTCTCTCTCTCTCTCTGACTCAGTCTATCTAATTCTCTCTCTCTCTCTGACTCACTTTCTAATTCTCTCTCACCCTCTCTCTCTGAAAGAGGTAGAGGACTATCTCCTCTTTTCCTTGATCATAAAGGAATGGATTTTTATTCTAATTTATGCATTGAGTGCAATGGACGCATCTGTCATTGCAATGTAGCAACTGTTGATATTACGTTTTAGAACACAAAATGATCTTTAGTGGCCGCAGTCACTTTTTACTGTGGATCAAACATCCTAACTA
>NC_091581.1:23695031-23700031 GCF_042767895.1 Penaeus vannamei
TTCCCCATGAACCAGGAGACCTAAAAGTTAATTTTTCTGTTCATGCTGAAATAACTAACTGTTCCGTTTCCTTCTGCTATTAGATACCCTGGGTTTCCGAGAAGGAAACCCAGGAAGTCAACCAGGAGCCCGAGAAGTAGACCCAGGAAGTCGCCCTCGAGCCCGAGAAGGAGGCCCAGGAGCTCGAGAATGAGACCCAGGAAGTCGCTCAGAAGCCCGAGAAGGAGACCCAGGAAGTCGTCGAAGAGCCCGAGGAGGAGACCCAGGAAGTCGTCGAAGAGCCCGAGAAGGAGACCCAGGAAGTCACCCTTGAGACCGAGATGGAGACCCAGGTAGTCACCCTTGAGCCCGAGAAGGAGACCCAGGAAGTCGTCGAAGAGCCCGAGAAGGAGTCCCTGGAAGTCGCCTAGGAGCCCGAGAAGGAGACCCAGGAAGTCGCCGAAGACCCCGAGAAGGAGACCCAGGAAGTCGCCAAAGAGCTCGAGGAGACCCATGAAGTCGCCGAAGAGCCCGAGATGGAGACCCAGGAAGTCTCCGAAGAGACCGAGAAGGAGACCCAGGAAGTAGCCGAAGAGCCCGAGAAGGAGACCCAGGAAGTCGCCGAAGAACCCGAGAAGGAGACCCAGGAAGGTGCCCTCGAGCCCGAGAAAGAGACCCAGGAAGTCGCCGAAGAGCCCGAGAAGGAGACCCAGGAAGTCGCCGAAGAGCTCGAGAAGGAGACCCAGGAAGTCGCCCGGAAGCTCGAGAAGGAGACCCAGGAAGTCGCCCGGGAGCTCGAGAAGGAGACCCAGGAAGTCCCGAAGAGCTCGAGGAGACCCAGGAAGTCGCCCGGGAGCTCGAGAAGGAGACCCAGGAAGTCGCCGAAGAGCTCGAGAAGGAGACCCAGGAAGTCGCCGAAGAGCTCGAGAAGGAGACCCAGGAAATCGCCCTCGAGCCCGAGAAGGAGGCCCAGGAAGTCGCCGAAGAGAAGAAGAGTAAGGCCGAAGAGAAGAAGAGGAGGGTCGAAGAGAAGAAGAGGAGGGCCGAAGAGAAGAAGAGGAGGGCCGAAGAGAAGAACATCCGGTGGTGATGAAGGGACAAAGGGAGGGGGAGGGAGGGAGGAGGGTGACCAGGGGAATGAGAGGGGGGGGGGGTGAAGTCGGGTGACGCTCTATGAATAAAGAAAAAAATAATAATGATATACATATAATATACATATTGTTAAGCTCAAACGACCACAGGATAGCACGCTAACCTCAGCAGCCGTTAAAGGTCCGAGTGTGCACGTGGAGGCGAGCACTCCTAGTCCCCTTGTCTTAGGAGTTGTCAGGTCGAAATAAACACTATTCACTTCACTAAGGGGTTTATTAATCCTCAGGAATTACGGCACGTCAAACTCAGGGTGATAATTACAGTCTCAGGCGGGGAAACGAGAGGAGGGGTCGCGAACACGCCTTCCTCAGACGAGAGTCCTGGGCGATCTGTCTCTGCGGGACGAGACTCCACCCTCCACACCAAAACACCCGCGAA
Source organism: Penaeus vannamei (assembly GCF_042767895.1). Lineage (NCBI taxonomy): Eukaryota > Metazoa > Arthropoda > Malacostraca > Decapoda > Penaeidae > Penaeus > Penaeus vannamei. The sequence continues at coordinate 23,696,541 of NC_091581.1, forward strand.
ATTCAAAAACATTAACAGAGGGTGGTGTAGCATTGCCCCCTCCTTACAAAAAGCCGACCCGGCCGCATATTTAACATAAAATAAAGCATACATTATTTCCTTTACACAAAAACATATTTGTTCATCAATTCATCTTAATTAACTACATAAAACATTATTTCCTTTACACAAACTTAAACATACTTGTTCATCATTTCATCTTAATTAACTACATAAAACATTATTCACTCTGGTGGCTGCCTCTGTCGTTTTGAGCGCACACCCCCCACAATGGGCACGCAGTTCTGTCTCGTTAACAGAAGTGTCCTCCACATCCACCAATGTCTCTTCCACTCCAACACAGCCACAGGTTCCACTGGTTCCACTGCTACTCTTCCTCGTTCACTTCCACTTCTCGGTCCTTGCTTTCTCTTCCTCCCCACGAGAATAATCCTGGGCCATAGTATCTCCACAGACGGTCTGCATGAACCACGCGTGATCGTTTCTGAGGCCCACGACGGATTTTGTAGGTCACGTCAGACATGACCTGCAGTATCTCGTAGGGCCCTTCCCAGGGACTCTGGAGTTTGGGAGAAAGTCCCCTCTTGCGAAGAGGGTTGTGTAGCCACACGTGGTCACCAACATTATACTTGACTTCCCTTGAATGTCAGTCATAGCGTGTCTTCATGTTGTTGCCAGCCGTCCTCATGCTGTTACGCGCTAATCTATGGGCAGTGATCAGCCTTTCCTGCAACATCTGGGCATAATTGGATATTGGGTCGGTAACTTCCTGGGAAGGGCGTCTGGTTGCTAGATCTACTGGAAGTCGCAGCTCCTTACCGAACATCAGCTTGGCGGGAGTGTGGATGGTCGCCTCATGCTGGGCTGAGCGATAGGCCATCAACAGTGATGGTAACTTCACGTCCCAGTCCCACTAGTTGCTGCTGCAGTACTTGGCCACTTCATGGATCAACGTCCTGTTGAATAGCTCCACCAAGCCGTCAGACTGAGGCCTCAAGGCGGTGGTGCGGGTCTTCTTGATCCCCAGCAGTCGACAGCACTCTTGGAATACCACAGACTCAAACTCCCGCCCCTGGTCAGAGTGTAGTTCGTAAGGCACTCTGAAGCGTGTAATGAAGTTATTCACCAAAGCTTCTGCCACTGTCTCTGCCTCGTGATCAGGGAGTGCATATGCTTCAGGCCACTTAGTAAAGTAGTCCATTACCACACAAATTAATCTGTTTCCCTGTGTAGTGACAGGGAACGGCCCGACAATGTCCACAGCCACCCTCTCCAGGGGTGCGCCGACCTGGTACAGCTGGAGGGATGCACGGTTCTTCTTCACAGGCCTATTTCTGGCACAACATACTTCACAGTTGCGACACCACTCCTGAACGTCTCGCCTCATTCCTACCCAATAGAAGCATTGCCTTAATCTAGTCAGAGTTCTTTTCACACCCAGGTGACCGCTGGTGATCCCACCATGCAACAGATCTCTCCTCAGGGTACGAGGCACCAGCACCACCCAGTAACTTGGCCGTCCACGAGCATCATCCCAGCGCCGCTGTAATACTCCATTCTCCAGTCGCAACATGGCCCACTGCTGCCACAAGTGCTTGGTGACAGGGCTCTCTGCTGTTACTTGTGGCCAACCGGGACGCTCTGGGGATGCCTCCATCCACTCGATCAGGGGAGTTAGGTCATCGTCCTCCCTCTGTACCTGACGCCATCTTTCCTCGGCGTGTACAGAGTCTCCCCAGACTTGGAGCTGCTGGCATGCGACCCGCTCTTCCCTCCTCAAGCAGTGTTGACACTCTGGTTCACAAGGGCGGCGGCTCAGGCTGTCAGCATTATTGTGGACGCGACCGGGCCGATGCTGAACCTCATAGTGGCAATGCTCTAGGCGACCCAACCACCGCGCCAGCTGTCCTTCAGGTGCCTTGAGAGTCTTTAGCCATTGCAGGGCAGCATGGTCTGTGCGGATAAGGAATTTAGCACCATACAGATAAGGATGGAAATGCTCGGTGCTTTTCACTATTGCCAACAGTTCTTTTCGGGTCACACAATAGTTTTTCTCAGGATCTGTGAACTTGGCACTGTAATATGCCACCACACATTCTTTCCCATCCTTCACCTGCGACAAAACAGCACCCAGACCTTCAGCACTAGCATCAGTATCCAACAGGTAAGGACTAGCTGGATCAGGGTAAGGCAGTACAGGGGCCTCAACTAAGGCTCGCTTCAGGCTATCAAAAGTCACCTGACAGGCTGCACTCCACTCAAAACGTGCCCCTTTTCTGGTGAGTTGATGGAGAGGGGAGGCAATTTGTGCAAACTGCTTGACGAAACGCCGATAAGTACAGAAGCCCACGAAACTCTTCACGTCAGCTACACAAGTGGGGACAGGCCAATCCTGTACTGCAGCTACCTTCTGGGGGTCGGTCTTTACCCCGTCTCTACCAACGATGTTCCCCAGGAATGGCACCTCGGACTGGAAGAACAGGCACTTTTTAGGACTGAGCTTTAAGTTGGCAGCCCTCAGCTGGCGAAGCACCACCTCCAGTCGCTCTAGCTCGTCATCAAATGATCCTCCCAAGACAATAATGTCGTCGAGGTAGACAAGGGCCGTCCTCCACTGCAGACCCTCCAAGACTCTTTCCATCAGCTGTTCGAAGCAACTAGGGGCGTTGCACAGGCCGAAGGGCATAACAGTGAACTGCCACAGCCCCTGGCCAAAAGAGAAGGCTGTCTTAGCTTTATCCTCCCTTGCCATCTCCACCTGGTGGTAGCCAGATTTTAAGTCTAGCGTAGAGAACGAGCGCCGGCCATAGCGTCCAGCATGTCATCCATACGTGGCAAGGGGTAAGAGTCCTTTGCTGTCACGTTGTTAAGTTACCTATAGTCCACACAGAACCGCTTGGTTCCGTCTTTCTTGGTCACTAATACGACAGGAGATGACCATGGACTGTCAGACCGCTCAACTACCCCTTGTGCCTCCATCTCCATCACAGAACGCTGCATCTCCTCACGCCGGGCTGGTGCAATTCTCCGAGGGGCATGTTTAATAGGCAGAGCATCTCCTGTCCTAATGTGATGCTGAACAAGTCCTGTACGGCCCAGGTCGAGGTCACCCTTGCTGAACACATCAGCATACCTCGTCAGGGTGCTTCTTAACCTCTCTTGCTGCTGATGGTCAAGATGTATGGCACTCCTCCGTGCCAGATCAGTCAGGTGATCAGGAAGGGAAACATCATTAACCACCCCCTCATTTCCAGGTGAAAGGTTACCTCCTCGCTGTCGTCTGCCTGCTCCAATGGTTCTATGGACTCGGTCATGTGGTCATGATTTTCTAACTTCCCAGACAACTCAAAGGTCACTTTAGGCTCTGTGTCCGAGGCAATACGCACACGCTCAGCCATCACTACCTCTGCTGGAGCGACGCCGAGAGACAAGGGCACTTCTTTTTCTCATATCCTTAGTTTCCGTTTCTTCAGGTCAATACACGCTCCAAC
>NC_091581.1:23705031-23720031 GCF_042767895.1 Penaeus vannamei
GTGAGATGGTTGTTCTTCCCAATTATCGTGTTCTCCTTCAACCTCGTGTTCTGGCTGACTATTCTTGCCGCTGGTTGACGTGACGGAGCGTGGGTATACTCAGGCTACTCGATGTCACAGCAGAACGTCGAAAGAATATTCACTAACACCCAGTGCATAATATATTCATATATCTTTGCAGCATATATTTTACAAGATTCACTGCAGGATGTCTGTCGGCCTCATGTTATGTCGTCATCTGGATATAGGAAAGTTCATGTTTTTTTCTGTCAGTAGGCCTATGATGTACTTTTCTTACGTTAATGATCCTGTCACTTTTACGTCCTTTTGTTTTGCACGTTCCCTGTAGGCCAACCAATTTGTTCTCTTTCTGTTAATTACTGAATAGATTTCTGTTTATTACTAAATAAATAAATACCAATTTGCTCTCTGTCTGCTTCTCATTAAATATATATGTACAATAAGTTTGTGTGTAAGACAGATACTTCAGGGTTATAGGTCTTGCTCCAATAAAATGTAATCTATTAGGAATGTCCTCTGTACAGGTTTGCTCAGTATGGGAAGAAATGAGTTCTTAATAGTACATTCAAACGTACCATGGAATAAAGTATAGGGAAGACAAGAAAAGAAGAGAAAGGAAAAACAAACAAACAACACCAAAAAAGACGAATACATCAAGCCTTATCGAAAACTTGCCCCACTTTGATGATTTCTAGATATTCATATTCGTTTAATAATACCGATATTTTGACATACTCATCTACTGGAATTTTATGAAATATGGTGTAATTGCTACCATGTCTTGAGTAGCAGCTGTTGACTAAGATCCGCATAGATCAACGTCTCGATGAGGTCTGACGCCATCCACCTCAACCAAGGTACGTATTTGACAGGGAAAGAGATTCAATGTCGAAATCATGACTACAGTATCGCATTTTTATAACTTACGATAATAATGATAGCCCTGCTGGTAGGCCTCTCGGTCTCGGTAATTCATGATGGATGATATTAGACTCCCATTTTGAGTAATAGTATTTGCTTCTTGCGTTTACAGTTTTCATTAGTTCACATTTACGTTTCTCATATACCATTGATTACATTAATACCGGCACATGAGATCGGAAAATTTGAACAAGCGTCGGGTGTTCTATTGTTGATACATGAGTTGCGGGGTTTGCTTCTTATCGTGTTTACGTTTTCATCACTTCGTAATAACGTTTCTCATGCACGATTTATCGCTTTAATATTTGTATACGTGATCGTTCACTTTAACGATGATAATGTAGAAAAAGATGAACAAGCTTGAGAAGCACAGTGAAACCAGTACAGTACTTCGAAAGCGTATTTCACTGTAATCTCACAAACTATGAATTTCCCGTCATTTCTCGAATGAATTACAAGCTTCAGGGCAACGCTCAAATACAAATTACACCGTCATACTCAGGAGTCGATTGATTCTACGATATATAAAAACAAGAAAAAATGAATATGGTATTTGTACAGGAATTATACAAATATTCTTGGTCGTCCTAATGACGCTATAGTATCTCTCCTCTCTCTGTCTCTGTCTCTGTCTCTGTCTCTGTCTCTGTCTCTCTCTCTCTCTCTCTCTCTCTCCTCTTCACTCCCCCTTCCCCCTGTCTCTCTCTGCCTCTTACCAACAGAACTATTGTATTCAAGGAAAAGTACCAACAGCCTGTAATGTGATCCCGTTTCGTAAATCGTTCAGTGGTTTTCTAGAGACCCCACGATTTATGCAGAAAAATTGTTTTTATTCCGTACCGGTAAAACCAACATTAAAGGGAATATGAGAGTGTGTTTGAAATACAGTGAACCCTCGTTTTTCGCGGGGGTTACGTTCCAAAAAGAACCCGTGATAGGCGAAATCCGTGTAGTAACCTTTATTTTTTTTTACAATTATTATACAATGAAATACTCTGCAATACATTGAAACCAAAGAACAAAACCTTTTTACAGGCCCAAGCATTTGTTTAACAAATAAAAGTACTGTATAAGCGTTTTTTACAAATAACTACTGTACTGTAAAATAATAATTTTAATCATCAATACGAAATGAAGGCTTAACCTTAAATTTGGCAAGCTGTGTTGCGTACATGTACATATTAAACCGTAACGTTATTGTCACACAGGTAGAGAAGAAGCGGAGAGGCTGTTTAGCCAATCAGAATGCAGAACACAATGCACAATGCAAATCCGTGAAGCAGCGAGAACGCGAAAGGTGAACCGCGTTATAGCGAGGGTTCACTGTATATCATTTAGCTGAAATAACCGTCTAGTAAAGGAGGGGGATTGATATGTGTATGAATGCATTATTTACATGCGCATACGGATAAATAGATAGAGAATTAGTAAGAGAGAGAGAGAGAGAGAGAGAGAGAGAGAGAGAGAGAGAGAGAGAGAGAGAGAGAGAGAGAGAGAGAGAGAGAGAGAGAGAGAGAGAGAGAGAGAGACCGACAGGAAGAGAAATAGATCGGCAGGTAGACAGACACTGGCGAAAATATATATCCAAGAATTAGGTAGTTTCAAACTTAAGCAATTTCATCTGGATGTGATGGGTTACGTTAGGGAAAGGCAAAATTATGGATTCATAATTAAATGACATGTGAATAATACAAAGACTTATTCATTCATTTGTATTAGAATATTGCATACAGAAAGAAACTAAAGTAATAGGTCATTCCATAAACGTGCAATGCGCGCAAGCGCAAGCGCGTGTGTGTATGAGTGGATGTACGTGGACTTGTGTATGTGTTCGTGTGTGTGTGTGTGTGTGTGTGCCTGTATGAGTATTTGCGTGTGCTTCTGTGTGTATTGCGTATGTTTGTGCTTGTTTGTTAGTTTGTTTATGCGTGTGTATACATACATATATGTACATGTAGATACATATACATATTTATATATATACATATACACACATATATGTGTGTATGTGTGTGCATATACAGAAGCATATACAGATGTGTAAAAGCAGTTTTGAAAGTCTTTACTACCGACATCATTTTCATCGCCATCAAAACATCTCCTTGAGTCGTGGTCCACCTCAAGCCAAACTGAGGTTCCGGTGAGCCTTCGCGCATGCGCTGGCTTTCGCTTCCCCGCGTTAGCCCACAGCAAGGATGGTCAGCCAGAATACCAAGTTGAAGACGAACACGACGATTGGGAAGGCGATGACCCTCATTGTCCTCATAGTCCAAGGGCCAGTTACCTTCCTGAAGAGTAATATACGTCTCGATGAGTGCCGTCACGATACCCAAAGGATGGTGTTGTAATGAGAACTATGGCAGATGAAGGATATTGCATACCTCAGTTTTGAAACCCGGACGTTGTCGGAATTTGGAGAAATTTTGATAATGTTGTTCTCGGTTGCTGGGAGGTGTTCCACCAAAACATGTAGGACATTCACAGCGAAGATGAGGAAGATACAGAAGAAGAACCAGGTGTCGATCATCTTGATGTAAGCGGTGTCGGGGAGGTCGCTGGACACCTGGTTGAAGAGGGTGTACAGCACCAGCAGTGTTGTCAGCGTCATGACTGCTCGTACCTGAAGGAGGCAACGCGAAAACATTTGAATGGAGCTAATGGAATAACTATTGCATTCAGTATACATCTTCTATATTCCGTTTAGTACAGACTGGAAACCAGATATTGCAGAGGCTTAGCATCACTCCTCAGCTTACCTCGAATTCCGCAAGGCGAATGAAGAGGGTGACGTAGCCGATGCCCAGCAGGAGGATCGTGGGGATGAAGATCGTCAACACAAGCAGACTCCAGCGCCTCTCCAGCGTGAATTCTACCTGGCATTATGACAAGCAGTTGAAGTAACGTAAAAGGCGTCGCAATAAGTTTTGTGATATTCATGCACAGACAAATATGTACAAAATATATCCTTACTAAATTGACCCTCTCCCCATTTTTCTCTTTTCTATTCTTACGTCTCCCTCCCCAAATACTTCTCCTTTCCTCCTTCTTGCCCTCCTCTCTCTTTCATCAACACACCTCCAAAACGGCGTAGTCGGAATTCACGCTGAGATTAGAGGTGATCTTCTGTATGTCATACTTCGGGAGCGTCATGAGACCGGTGTAAATAACACTCTCGTTCTGCAAGAACATATGGTGCCATTCAATTTCCGTATAATGCTTAGCATAATATCATGTGTATATTTACATGCATATATGAATGCAATTATATATATATATATATATATATATATATATATATATATATATATATATATATATATATATATATATATATATATATATATATATATATATATATATATATATATATATATATATTTATACACACACACACACACACATACACACACACACACACACACACACACACACACACATATATATATATATATATATATATATATATATATATATATATATATATGTGTGTGTGTGTGTGTGTGTGTGTGTGTGTGTGTGTGTGTGTGTGTGTGTATGATGCTTCAGTAAAAAAAATAATAAAAATAAAAAATGTCAGTGTTTTTAGAGTAAATTGCTTACTGTTTTGCATGTATTTTTCAAATTTAATATGTTAATTATTCTTTATACGAAATATACCAAAAACCTACAATGAAATTGACAACTGAAGTGTCTGCAGAGTCGAGTTCGATGAGGACCGAGCACATCTGCGTGTCGAAGGGGTAGCTGAACAGGTAGAAGTTGCAGGAGAAGCTGGCCGAGTAGAACGTCTTGCTTACGAGGGCGACGTTGTTGGGGAGGTAGACCGTCTCTGTTGGCAAATATAAAAACATCTACATACATTACACACACACACATATATAGCCATAGGAAAGAGACAAACACATTCATACATCCACTTTCGTATATATTTTATCAAAGAAAAGTATTGAAATATCTTAATGGCGAAATCGCTGTACCTAGATTATACAAACCGCATGACATTGCATTTATATTTCATCCGTGGCTTATTCCATGCACTTGATCGCTCACCCATCATGGCGTCATTGAAATCCGGGGGTTCTGCTTCGCCCGTCTGACGTGCGTACACATTTGACTTCAGCTTCTTCAACAGACCGTCGTTCACATTCAGAAACTCAATTTCTGGCGTCCAAATGGAATCAACCTCTTCCGTCGACAACTTGTTTTTGTCTTCCTCCTCCTTAATGTTCTTAAACTTCAGGTTCCGGTCAGTCCAAGTCAGGTGGACTTCGAACTCCATGTAGAAGGCGAGGTTGATGTCGTCGATCTTGGAGAACCTGACGATGTGGACGTGGGGCTGGATGTACAACACCTCCCGGTAGGTCCTCCCGGGGGGAGGCCGGTGACTGGCGTACCTGCCGCTGAACAGGACGATTCCACAGTCGTTCTCGTCACTTCCGTCGACGCAGTCCTCCCTCAGGTTACAACGGACGTTCCTGGGAACGCACGAGCCGTCAGAACACATGAACTCTTCGATGGTGCACGGTGACAAACCCAGTCTTAACTTGTCTCCCACAGCGAAGTCACAGAAAGGCTCCAGAACGTCCCACACGGTTCGTCCGAGCGGATACTCTTCTGGCTGCTCCATGGTCATGGTGGCCAGTGTTAAGTTGGCCATTGTGTCCTTGAAAACCCATGTTCCTTCGCCAACATTAAAGATGGCCATGCCGTAGTAACCCCTGAAGTAAGGCCGATCGTTCACATACCCATCCATTATGAAACGAATTCGATGTTCATCAGGCTTACACAGCCCTCGTATAAAGAAGTAGTTTTTACTTGACATGCCACATGAAAAGCAGTTGCTGTATTCACAGTTGATATCGCCCCATTGAGGCAGGTCGTTTCGTAAAACGACGCAGTTATCGTTCTTTCCATTGTTAGGTTCACCATCAAACCATGAAGTAAACTCAAGCCGTTTGCCAGTGTTAAAGTTAACCCAGACGCCTTCCTGCTCCTCGTCGGTACCAGCCAGAAGCAGTCGCCTGTAGCTTTTGAAATCGCAAACTTCCGTAAACATGTTGGATTCCTCGTGCAACCGGTTGTTGGTTTTCTCGTCTTCAGGAACGAAAAACATGCCGTCAAGGATGCCGCAAAAGATACGCGCTCCCGTCACCTGCCGTCTGAGGGGGAACACCACAAACATTGGCTCCTCAGTGCAGAGTGATTGCAAGGGGACGATTTCGCTTGTCACTCCGGGCTGATCAAACGTGGCAAAATCTGATGACAGCACGTTTCCCCTCAAGTTCTCAAGGCATCCGGCAAGATTCTTTATGGTTCTTTCTTCCAATACGTAGTCCCAGAAGTTAAACTGCGAAGAGAGAGACATTTAGTGTATTTCATAGCAGAATGTTGCAATTTTGTTGTGAATGAACGCTGTATTGCTGAAAGAGAATTTTGGTAAAAAAGAGAGAAAGAAAAAGAAAGATCTTCCTCAACGATAATGATGATAAAAGTTATACTGCTAAACACAACATTATTACTAATAATTAATAGTCGATACAGTTGCCATAATAACAGTTACAATATCTATTAGGATCTCAAAGGTAACGCTGACGATTGTGATATTATTCATTAAGGTTAGTTGCAATCAAAACTATATAAAGATGAGTGTCAAAGTACTGACAATAAGGTTAATTATGATGATGACATGGTTATGGAAATGATATCATTATATGACAAGAGTTGTCCTATAATGACAGTAACGGCGATGATGGAATTAATGATAATGATAATGATAACGATAAGCCAGAACAGTAAACAAACAACAATGAATTGTAATAATCAATACTGTTGCCCAATAATGCCAATCATAATACTAATGACAAAAATAAATAAAAGCAAATAAAGGAAATTCTTACCATTATGATTTTCACACAATATTTGCATTATATTTATCAAAAATAACAAAAACTAATGATCACAGAGACTCATGGTGTCCATAAATCACTGATACACTTAGGGCTGGATATCCCCTCTCGTCCCCCCCTCCCCCACTCCCCCTCCTTCGGCAACTGACCTGAGCCGCGAAGCCACTGAGGGTCTGGTCGGGGTCAGTCCCGCCGTCGTAGCGGTCTTGCTCTTGGCCGATGTAGAGCGTCCCGTTGAGGGGGATGTCCGTGCTGGGCGTCGTGAGGCGGTCCTCCTTCAGCAGCTTGCCGTCGACGTAGATCCTGTTGGACGAGGAATCTTTGGAATTTCTGTTCTTTCCTCTTTTCTCTGTCTGTCTGTCCCTCTGCCGTTCTTGCCATCGCGTTCTTTTGTTCTCTCCCCTTCTCTTAACTCACTCCCCCTCCTGTTTTTTTTTCTCTTAACCCTCCTCTCTGTTTCTTTATTTATCTCTCCTTTTTTATTCCCAACCGCATTTTCTTCCTTTCCCTTAATGTCGCGGGAGACTGACTGACATGAAGCTGTTGATTTTCCATTAGGTGCAGTAGTTTTGACTGAGGGCCTCGAGAGTACATGATATAAGACCTGAAAAGATCTCCCCCGGCATTCACTGTGGCAGGAAAGAATATTAAACAAACAAGCCGTAAATTCTCGATTGTCTTCTAGTAAAAGTGATTTAACTTGACTTACGTAACTTATGGATTCAACACCTTTTTTTCAGATACTGTACTTTCTATTCAAAACCCAAACAACAAGAATGCGAAATGTTGTTTGATTATATCCTCCACAAAGGGCATTAATAAAACACTAAGATAATATTCTTGGGAAACCTCTAACAGATTTAACAGAAACATACAACTAATAGATAATTAATTGACAAAACGTGTACTTTCACACTCACCAGTAGGCTGGGTGAGTGATAACCATGCAGTATAGATGCCACACAAAGAGTCTGTCATCGAGCCTCAGATTCAGCCCAGACGACACTTTCTGATCATTTATATAATAATCCAGCTGTGCTCGTGACTGGACTGGAGAGAGGAAAAAAAGAAAAATAAAGAAAAACACTATTCATGAGAATCGAAAAAATATAATGGTGATGATACTGTCATATGCAAATTGCTATTAATAACTCTCATAATAGAACTCACACATCATTAATGCATTGTCGGCCCTGTCTGAGAACGCGTACGAAAAAATTGGCACGACTTCCCTGTACTGGATAATCTTCGTGCGGATGCAGACGGTAAAAGAGCTGAGCAGAGTTGTGTTGTTGAGAGGGAAGGCGTAACGCACGTACTCCTCAGTCGTGCCGGGTTTAAGGACGTCGGTTTGGATTCCATACATTATGGACTCATCATCTAAGAGAAACACACAGAAATCAGTAATTTAATATGGTTAACAAAGTTATGATGTAATACGTCATGAGAGACTATTCAATGATATACACAAACAGAGTATCGGGAACAAGACTTTTCCTCAGAGAAAAGAAGGGGACTGAGCCTGGAGGAGGAAACTCAAAGGGAAACATGCTCAAGACCAATGATCCTGTACCAGATTCGCAATCCTGCTTAGATCTTGATAACTGGCGACAAAAATCACCACACGAATATTAATTAGTAACAAGAAACTTAAGTGCCTATAGATTAGTAATAGTTTGTTTACAATGCAAAACTAAAACGCTCCTTAAGTCAACAATTTCTTTGTCTATTGTACTAAAGCAGTATATAAGATTATGAGATTAAATGATTAAATGATCCGATACTTAGCTGCTGTTTTAAAATGATTATGACATTCTGCAACCTCTGATGACTTCCTTCTTGAAAGCGCATGATTTTGATTTTGCAAAATTCAGTGTAACTTGAAGTTGAAAGTGATCTTGAAGGCTTTTAAACTAATTGCCGGTAGAATAACTTGCTATACTTAAATTTTCGTGAATGCTGGAATTTCCTTCTTTTTATTTTCTTTATATAAAACTAGAAATCAAGAGCGCCATCATAATAATGCATGAAGCAATTAAAAGAAATATGGGATGATAACAAATATAATATATGTATCTTTGCTTTCTAACATGGATGAACGATACTGATGACATTTGAAATAGTCTAACATGGGCAAAGTGTTACAGTATTTCTAAAGCCGTGGGAACTAAAAGCTGAAAACCAGGAATTATCGTAAATGCTTAGATGACATGACATCGAGTGCATGCCATGTCCACGTTAATTTTAGTTTATTATGTGTGGTTACACTTACTTATAGATGGTTCCACAAGTACTGCTAGTTGTCTGTTACTACTCATACCTGTTTCGCCTTTACCCTTTTCCTTGACTTTTGGAAAGATTTTTTTATTATCAATATTTCTTACTGCTATTAGTGTTTTGATAACATAATAATGTCAGTAACAATAATGACAATATCGATATGAGTAGAATCAAAAGTAAAGGAAATCACGGAAATTAAATTAATAGAAATTAACCATTGGTGTGCAACAAATTACAAATCATGCACGGTGTACCCTGTACTGTATCCGCATACAGGGCATTAATTCGAGATAATACAGGCCAGAATTGCTCACTGGCGATGCCCCGACGTCGTACCCGAAGGCTGCGAATGAACAGCATCAACATGTCGGTAGGTTGTACCCTCGAGCACAAAAAATCCACCACGTATGTACGGCAGGATATAGCTTTAGACAATCACAATTAGGCACGTACCCATACAAGTAGCATACTAACATGTGACAAACAGGTTAGGTTATATATTGCCGTGTTCGCATGTGGGCCGCGCGCTCTATCCTGGAGTGAAGGAATCTTTGTTTTTCTGGGCGGGGGAGGGGGCGGCACCCTCCTACAGTGAATAATACAGTGATATATTACATACATTATAAGTATTATATAAGTGTTCGTTTACCTCGCGATGTCTCGTACTCTCCATGCCCTCCCCTGCTATCGGGGCCAAGAATGTGGCGGGTTAGGGGGTTTCTGCGCAATAATTTCTATATATTTGGATTCTAAGGAGTGAGAGGACTCCAACGATATCAAAATCGTCGCCATTAATAATGAGCCGCTATTCTGAAAAATCACCACTTTTTATTTCGTTTATATGAGTGATCCTTTTAATTCATATAATTTACCTTTTTCATTTCGGTAGCTGTTAATAAATTCCCTGTACACTGCCTTCGATACAATAATAGTTTTAAAATTCGTATTTTATTTCGTTTTCCCATGCGAACTCTATCTACTAGATGTAAATTCTCAAAAGATGAAATTAAGCCAAATAATGCAATAAGAAATGACTAATGATACCTGTATTAGTTTTCTAGAGAGTTTGAAATTAAAATGATCAAGCGTAATTAGCTAGCTGGATTTGTTTTACTTTAACGTTTTACGCTTGGCTTAACACCAACGTTTAATTACGGTAATCAATTCAATTACGCGTTTTCAGCGGTATGCATCTGCGACTATTATCTTCGAAATTAATTGAGGTACATGCTATGGCTGGAAAACCTTTTGATCTCATAATAATGGCGGGCGTTTGGGTCTCCTATGAAGAGAAAGTGAAAACAATTGACACAGTTTCGTAGTTTTGTGCTTTGAGGGGTATCCTGTGTGCCAAGTTTTATGCGATTTGATTGGCCTGTTGGGTTCATAGAGATTTTTAGTACCTACCAGTACTACGGAATCCTATTTCCGGAAAGCAAACTTTTATCATAGTGAAGCAAAAATGCCGGAGAAACGATTGAGTCAAGCAATAAGGTATAATCGCGGTCTTCGTTAAAGGATTAAATCAGTTAAATGGCAGCATAGGATGTTATGAATGTAGCCGTAAATTCAAGTGGGTTTACTTTTATCCCGTAATATCTATTCCCGGAAGTTATCACCACATTAATACTTTATTTGTACGATCTGTTTACCTATATCTTTGAAATGACAAGAGAGCGTTGCTCTTATGACTCGTTCTTATGACAGCGGTCATTCATTAACCTTGTGATCTTGTGATATATATATATATATATATATATATATATATATATATATATATATATATATATGTATGTATGTATGTATATGTATATGTATATGTATATACATACATATATATATATATATATATATATATATATATATATATATATATATATATATATATATATATATATATGTATGTATGTGTGTGTGTGTGTATGTATGTATATGTATACATATATATATCATATATATTATACTGTATTTATAATGATGATAATAATAATGATTATAATAATAACAACCTTGGAAAGTCTGATTTATGTATCATAGAATAATATTGTTTCGTAATATCATATTCCTTCATTATGAGCAATACATGTGCTCTCCTGTTCGTGTGACGGAGCGCGTGCACTTACCGCCGATGGCCAGGGCGGAGGCGGCGAGGAGCGCCAGCGCGAGAGTGCAGACGCCGTACATTTCGGCGCCACACTGACCCTCTCTCCTTCGCTCGCGGCCTGGCAGCGCCCTGTCCTGCAGCCGGAATTCGCTCTTCGTGAATCATTAATGGAGGCGGGTGAAATGTTACCACGTCGTCCATGGTGACGGTGAGGTAATGAGAGACAGGATGGAAGGAAAACACTGTCAGGGGATTTTGTGAACTGTGATTTGGGTGTAATACCTGCAGTTGTGGAGTGTTTCGCTCGCTCTCTTATTCACTTATTACGAGAGCAATATCTTGGACGTGTTATGGCGGCGGCACCTCATAACATCTATAATAACTAAGTTGACATTGTGTTATTATCATTATGCTTTTTCTTTTTGTCAGCAACACGAGTACACAATATAAGTAGGATGAAACTGCATTTTCGCTCAAAGACCTAAGAAAGTATGCGCGTGTGTATGTGTGTATATTTATATGTATATATATAGAATATCTCTCTCTATATATACACATACATATATGCACATTTATTTATATATATTATATAAATAAGTAAATATGTGTCTATATCTATCTATCTATATACATTCATACATGTACATGTATATATATATATATATATATATATATATATATATATATATATATATATATATATATGTAGAAAAGCCATGAATGAGACTGGATATATTCACGATACAAGAGATGTATTTGACCGGTTTCGATTACGTCTTCATCAGAAATACATACATAAGAGTTCAGTTCAGTTAGATTTGCGAAGTCATGCTTCGCCCGGGCCTTTTCTCTGAAGTGGCCCGGCCTGTGTTAACTATTTCTAGTTAACTCAGATGTTTTCTTTGAACTGCATGCTTATCGTGGTGGCTGGATTGCAAGCAAGCGATCCAGCTGCCATGGTGAAAGCATGTTGCACACCCTTTTTACCAGCCCGGCGGCTGTGGTGGGTGGTCCCTGTCTCAGAAATTGTGTGTGTACACAATTCTGCAAGTGTTTACATACATAAGAGAAAATACATAGCATATATATACTACATAGGAGCTGGTAGATCACCTGACGACTGTGACCTCGCACTCGTGGAGGAGGAAGTGGATCAGAAGTTACCTTTCCTGGACACTCTGATTCATCGGGATGACGACGGCCTACGTTTCTCTGTATAAAGAAAGCCTACGAATAAAGACGATTATATCCATTATTACTCCGCCCACAGCAGCAAAACAAAATCTGGGGTTGAAATTGGCTTCTTTCTCCGGGCACTGAGGATCTGCAGCCCTGAGTTTCTTGAGACTGAGGTTACATATGTAATTAATTCTTTTATGCAACATAAGTACCCAAAAGGTCTCCTGCTAAACCTCAGGAAGAAGGCGGTGAACATACTTGCAAGATCAACCCCAATGACATCCTCTGACTTCCTCATACTGCCTCCATGTAACGTTTCCCAGGCGATCAGCAAATACTTTGGAAAACAGTGAAAATCGCCAGCACATCCGGGGAAAAGATACACGATATGATACGAGACAAGAAGCGGTTGAAAAGCAACCCCAACATTGCAGTATATCGCATACCCTGCAACGGTTGCGATAAGGCCTATTTTGGTGAAACGGGACGAGGCTTCAACACCAGGATCATCGAACATCGAGCCAACGTCCTTCACCACAGGACTTCCAATGCCATGGTAGTTCATGTAGATGAAGCTGGACATCTACCGAACTGGAAGGAAGCCGAAGTAATCCATGAAGGATTGAGTAAACATAAAAGGAAGGTCATGGAAGCTGCATACATCGCGACAGAAAAGAATATGAACACCGCATCAGGCAGGTTTAAAGTGTCCAAGGTCGCAGCTGCAATTATGCGCATAACGAGTGCGAGGTCACAGTTGTCAGGTGATCTACCAGCTCCTATGTAGTATATATATGCTATGTATTTTCTCTTATGTAAGGCTCCAGGTTAGTACAGTGGTAACGTGTCGGCTTCTCATCCGAGGGGTCGACGGTTCGCGCCCCGCCCAGGCGCGAGAAGTTGCAATTGTCGCTCGGAGGTTACTGCTGTGGCTGGGCACCGCGGTGGGTAAGGACTAAGCTCTGTCGCGTCAGCACTCGCTGACACACGTTGATCGAGTCGACATTTGTCGGCACAGGCCGGGCTCCCCCATAGCCCGGGCGAGGCTCAGCTTCGCATATCGGACTTATCCTTAACCTTATCTCTTATGTATGTATTTCTGATGAAGACGTAATCGAAACCGGTCAAATACATCTCTTGTATTGTGAAGATATCCAGTCTCATTCATACCTTTTCTACATTTGTCATGGATACGTTTCATATATATGTATATATATATATATATATATATATATATATATATATATATATATATATATATATATATATATATATATATGAACCGCTTCCTTTCAAGTGTAAACAGAGCCATAACACAATCACAAATACGAAGGCAAGTGTAGCCAGATCAAGAAATGATCGGTCAACCTGAGGTCCCTGATCTGTGTAATCAACAGAAGTACCGACCCCTATGGGTGAGTTAACAACGAAATTAAGAAAAATTAATTGGACTGAGAAGCACTGTCGTCATTTAAGAACTAAAAAGAAAGAATTAAAAATGCACACAGGCTCGTTAAAAAAAAGAGTCAAGCACAAATGAAGGACGACTCACGGCATTCCAGGACAAAGTAAATTCTTAGAATAATAATGATAAAAAAAGTCCTGAATCGATGGATTAGTGGTGCTCCAAACTCTAGTGCACTGTACAGCCACCCAGCAACAGAGGATTCAGAAGTTTTAGTTTTGCAGAAAACTAACAAAGACAACTGTTCCATCTCCAAAGAGAGAGAATCAGTACGAGTGGATATCATTGTATCTGAAGAGTCTAAACCAGAAGAAGTGACCTGATTATTGTCCTTAAAGTAACTATAATCAAATCTGGTAAACTGAGGGACCTACGGCTTGGATGAAATCATTCATTATCACTCAATCAAAAGGAAATCTGCATGTGCCAAAACTAGCGTAAGATTTGTCAAGGGTTAATTCAAATTCAACGTGGAAAGACAAAAAGCAGTCTGATCCATTTATTGATTATTTCAGTGTTTCTTTACATCTACGAATTATGAATCCCAACAAGTGCCCTTGACCTGAATAAGAGTTTCAGAAACGAGGTGCTACAGGGACTGTGTTACATATATGGAAGTACCCAGCACGGCACTGTACAAACTTGCTCGCTGCCAAGTGGTACTTCGATGCTTCAGGCTATGAGCCACTGGCCCTTCCTCTAAACACAATAAGGGGTACCGAAGTCATACTCTTCAGACTGACTAGGTTACCCATGCGCTTGGCAAATTATTGACAATGAGACTGCCAGGTTATGCAGACACTGCGGCGAGTCTAGTCTAACGTCACCCTGTTACATTACTTGCAGAATTGTGACCACACACAATTTCTAAGATAGAGACCACCCACTACAGCCGCCAGGCTCGTAAAAAGGGTCTGCAACATGCTTACTCCGTGGCAGCTGGATTGGTTGCTCGCAATTCAGCCACCACGATAAGCATGCAGTTCAAAGAAACAACTTGAGTTAACTAGAAATAGTTAACACAGGCCGGGCCACTTCAGAGAAAAGGCCCGGGCGAAGCATGACTTCGCAAATCTAACTGAACTGAACTGAATGGCACTGTACCCATTCAAGCCATATCACTT
>NC_091581.1:23740031-23747531 GCF_042767895.1 Penaeus vannamei
ATTTCAAAAGCTACAGGCGACTGCTTCTGGCTGGCACCGACGAGGAGCAGGAAGGTGCTTGGATTAACATGAACACTCGCAAGCCGTTAAATTTTACGCCATGGTCTGACGGGGAACCTAACAATGGAAAAAACGATAATTGCGTCGTTTTACGAAATGACATGCCTCGGTGGGGCGATCTTAGCTGTGAGTACAGCAACTGTTTTTCTTGCGGAATGACAGGTAAGGACTATTTCTCTGTTCGGGGATTGTGTAAACCTTTTGATCACCAAATCCGCTTCATAATGGATGGGTATGTGAACACTCGGCCTTACTTTAGGGGTTACTACGGCATGGCCATCTTTAATGTTGGCGAAGGAACGTGGGTTTTCAAGGACACAATGGCCAATTTAACACTGGCCACCATGACCATGGAGCAGCCAGAAGAGTATCCGCTCGGACGAACCGTGTGGGACGTTCTGGAGCCTTTCTGTGACTTCGCTGTGGGAGACAAGTTAAGTCTGGGTTTGTCATCGTGCACCATCGAAGAGTTCATGTGTTCTGACGGCTCGTGCGTCCCCAGGAACGTCCGTTGTAACCTGAGGGAGGACTGCGTCGACGGAAGCGACGAGAACGACTGTGGAATCGTCCTGTTCAGCGGCAGGTACGCCAGTCACCGGCCTCCCCCCGGGAGGACCTACCGGGAGGTGTTGTACATCCTGCCTCACGTCCACCTCGTCAGGTTCTCCAAGATCGACGACATCAACCTCGCCTTCTACATGGAGTTCGAAGTCCACCTGACTTGGACTGACCGGAACCTGAAGTTTAAGAACATTAAGGAGGAGGAAGACAAAAACAAGTTGTCGACGGAAGAGGTTGCTTCCATTTGGACGCCAGAGATCGAGTTTCTAAACGTGAACGACGGCCTCTTGAAGAAGCTGAAGTCGAACGTGTACGCAAGTCAGACCGGGGACCCTGTATCCCCGGACTTCAATGATATCATGATGGGTAAGGTCTGGCATCGCAACTTTTGAGCGAAATATGACAGGCTGGACATTTTTATAAGCTGAGGAGAATGGCTGGCCTTGTTTTACTACTCTTTGTATATTTTGTTCATCTCTACATACTAAATATAAGTTATAAAGCTTCATCTAAACCATAAGATATTGCGAACGTTAGGATAATGTTATCAAAGGGTCTCATATGCTCATCGTCTCCCTCTTCCTCCTTCACAGAAACCATCTTTGAGCCTGTCAACGCTTCGCTCGTGACCAAGACCTTCTACTCAGCCAGTTTCTCCTGCAACTTCTATCTCTTCAAATACCCTTTCGACACTCAGGTGTGCTCGTTACTCATCAAACTCGATTCAGCTGACACCACCGTCGTTACCTTCACTGTGAGTTGCAGAAACGTTAGCTTGACAATGGTGATGGTTCGCTAATGGAGTTCTTGAGGGGTGGTAATGGTGGTGATGGGTATTCTGTAAATGGTGGCTATGTTATTGATAAAAGTAATGATGAAGATGGTGTTGCTGGATTTCATGGGGATAACGGATAACATCTTTCCAGAACGATTCAGTCGTCTACTCAGGTCTGTTGACGCTTCCGAAATACGATGTGAAGGACATCGTGTCGGAGCTTAGTGAAAGGACAGGATACGCCGTGATGGAGGTGTGGTCAGAGAGAAAGAGAGAGAGAGAGAGAGAGAGAGAGAGAGAGAGAGAGAGAGAGAGAGAGAGAGAGAGAGAGAGAGAGAGAGAGAGAGAGAGAGAGAGAGAGAGAGAGAGAGAGAGAGAGATGAAAATGTTAAGAAATCGTTTTCCTAAATCTACCTATATACGCACATATGTCATGGATGGATGGATGGATGTTTTAAAAGGTTCCCCCAAAATACGATACTTCAAATAGTTTTTTTTTGGAGATTAAATTTCAAATTAAGATTGGAGAGTAATTAAGTTAACAAAAAAGGGAAATAGCCACTGAACTTCCCATCTATCGTTTTCAACATTTAACCCAAAGGAGTCTCTCTTGATTTCCAAAATGTCGCTGCGTTTTGGTCAAATAACCTGTATCACGATTTAATTAATGCGACAGGTAAAATTCGCTTTGGAGAGGCGCTGGAGTCTGCTTGTGTTGACGATCTTCATCCCCACGATCCTCCTGCTGGGCATCGGCTACGTCACCCTCTTCATCCAGCTGGCTGCCATCCAGGTGAGATGTGGTGGCAGCGAGGCTACGTTGCTCAGGCGAAAAAGCTGTGACTGCTTTCGTAATACTTTTATATTCGTGCGTGACCGACTTGGTTTATCGATATCTGTCGTTTAGATTCGTGTTATGGCCGGTGATAAGTTGGTAAGTATTTCCTAGGCGTAGCTGGAAGTTTTCTCATAAGGTGGTCAATCGTATCTTGAATTCTAAAAGGGAAGGTGTCTTATATTCTAAATATATCTCTAATTATATCTCCCCTCTCTCTCTCTCTTTCTCTCTCTCTCTCTCTCTCTCTCTCTCTCTCTCTCTCTCTCTCTCTCTCTCTCTCTCTCTCTCTCTCACAATACACACACACACACACACACACGCACGCACGCACACACGCACGCACACACACACGCACGCACACACACACGTACGCACACACACACACACATACACACACACACACACGCGCACGCACGCACGCACGCACGCACGCACGCACACACACACACACACACACACACACACACACACACACACACACACACACACATATATATATATATATATATATATATATATATATATATATATATATATATATATATATATATATCGTCTATTCTAAAACGGAAGATCTCCTTTACACGCTCTCCTCTGCCACAGGTCCGCTCCATCATGACTCTGACCACACTCCTTGTCTTGTACACGCTCTTCAACCAAGTCTCCAGCGACCTTCCCGACACCGCTTACATCAAGATGATCGACATGTGGTTCTTCTTCTGCATCTTCCTCATCTTTAGCGTCATCGTCCTGCACGTCATAGTGGAATACCTCCCGCCTGGCGATGAAGATAACTTCCTTGGCAAGAACATCAGTCGCGTGTCTCCTCTTGGCCCCAACCCTGTCCAAGTCTGGTATGGTTTGTGGGTGTTTGTATTTCTTAGATAAGGTGTTTCAGATAATGACTTAGCTTTATGTTGTACAAAGATATTAGTGTTTTAGTCTGTCTCTGTGCAATTTGAGGGATGTAGTATAAGGCTAGGAACTACACGGGTAGAGCTCCATCAGAAAACTACGTATTTATTATTCTTATTATTTTTTTGCGCTCCTAACCCGTGCATTTTTTCGTGCAATATTAAGAATTCGATATATTGTTCATAAAAAAAGTGTTGTCTCTGTAGATTTTAGCATTTTCTGCAGTACTATTTAACATCATATATTTACACATTCATTATCACTGTTCATACCATCAGTTTACTGAATTCTGCTATAAATATGCTCCGTGTTAATAGATGTGGAAAAAAAACATCCAACCAATTCTAGCGTAACCACAACCTAACAAAAGGAGTAAACCAAATACAAAAACAACGAATCCAAATCCAAAATATCGCACGAATCTCATAATTCTTGCTAAAATCAGACACGCAGTGCTAACTCACCCTTTGCCGTCCTCAGGTTCACTGGCATGTGGCTGATGAAGGCCACCCGAGTCTTCATCTACCCTTCGATCCTTCTCATCTTCAATTTGGTCTTCTGGGTGTCCATTTTCAATCTGGAGTGAGCCTTTCCCTGGCAGATAAAAATAATGATATTTTCAATATCAAAGTGACCAGATTTATCTCTTGATATAAGACCAGTGTTTTGGAATTTTCGAACATAACGCATCAAACACTAATATTCTGTTTTATGTGATTGTTTTATGGGACTTTCGGGAAATGTTTCTCAGATAAAGACTGACAAAATCTATGATCAAGTTATTTATAACTATATTTTTTTCGCAAAGAAATCAAAACCTTGAAATTCCAACTGATAAGAGCTTGAGGTCGTTTATATTAGAAAAAACGCCGTTTTTTCTACAAAGATATATCTGAGACCTATTTATCATATGGTTCTCGTTTAGGTTTCTTTCGTTTATTGGCCACCTGGCATCAGCGTAATCAGAGTGGGTTATTGTAATAAGGAATTATTTATTAGTGACCATATATTAGTGTATAGCAGGGGTGGCCAACCTTTTGTGAGATATCTACTTTATTCTACTGTTAACCTGATGCGATCTACCAGCCTAAGATTCAAACATATTCCATAAATGTCCATCATTATAAATATAAATATAACATTCCCAGAAAAAAAGAAATATAATAATCCAAGTATCAAGGATACTTGGATATGCTATTGCAGCTGTTTGCATAACAATTTCCGAAGGACGAATTTATAATTGGTACAGTGGTGTGATCGACTTACAACAGGCCTCGATCAACCAGCGCCCCTGGTCTATAATTTATGTAGTTTTCTTTGGTAAGCCTTTGTTAGTGGCTGTATGTAATGTCGATATTTACATAACATCAAACGGAAGATAAATCAACTTCAAGACCCTGGTCATTTATGCCATCGAGTCGCACGTTGGCCACTAGCGCCAATAATTTATCTACGGAAAATAATGCGAGAAGTATTTCGTATATACTCAACCTGAGATTTATGTGCATTACTTGTTACCTGTTGCATAAAAACCTGACTACTTAGTATCTTAGTATCAGGGTGAGTGCACAGAGAAAGCAGGTGACCGGCGCGCTGGTTACCATCGCGGGTCGGCGCCGGAAACCAGCGCGATAAGGTGTTCACAGCGGACGCGGGTAACCAGTCCCGACTCACTGTAGTGTGAGAGCCACTTGAAGGAACTAAATGCTGGAAAGTAGAATGCTAATTAAAATAAAAGTATCACGTTTATGAATATCCCCAGGGAAATAATAGAAACTATTTATGAAATGACTTTCGTGAATGCTTAATTCATTCCAGAATTTTCCTAATTTCAGCTCACAGCTTATCCGCCCCATTCCTGTTGGTGTGGCTCTTCTTCCAATTATTCCACACTGGCCGTCTCTCATAATCCTTGGCTATCAGGGGCTCAACATCCTTCCTGCTCTCCATTCAGTAACGCGGGTTGAGCAGGCAAGAATGATCCGAGCAAGCAGGAAAGCGGGTTGAAGCGGGCTGCCGGCGCCGACACGCTCGAACCTGCTTCCTCTGTGCACGCTTACACTTGTTTATATGGCTGAATTCTTGGCGCGGGTCGGCGCTGGTAGCCGGCGCGGGCAAACCTGCTTTCTCTGTGCACGCGCTCTAAGTATCTTAGTATGACTTTAAAGAACCTAACTTGACTTGAGGTAGGCTGACGCAACGTCACATGTTAATGATAATCATTTTTCATACGATATGAAGCGAAGAAGCAATGGAATCGAACAATATGGGAGATAGAGGAAGGGGCGTTACTTCAGCAACGACGTCGCATGTGGTGACTGAGAGTATAAAGAATGCCCATCTTAAGAATTAAGCAAGCATTATCTTATTAAGTCTAAACTTGTTTGTTAGGTTGCTGAACAGGCGTTTTAGTGCTATATCAAGCTGTTGAGAACGAACTGCTTCCCGCCATTGTTTCTACAACTGAACTTCTTCATAAAGACCACATATGATTATGTAACAAACAAAAGAACCTGTTCTGTTGAAGAGTATAATGCATTTTTCGAAATTCAATATCGGTACAATAAAGACAAACACAAAAGGAAATGTGTACACACACACACACACACACACACACACACACACACACACACACATATATATATATATATATATATATATATATATATGCATGTATATTGCTCCATCGCCATCTCGCTGTTGCAACCAGCTTGTCTCCACACAGCACACACCGCGACGTAACGCTGGGCTAGATACTCAGGAGAACGCAAACACGGCAAAAATTCAATGTTTACTAGGATAGCACATTAAGGCGATATAGGCATGGGACAATAATATGGTTAGATGAGGCAAACAGTTCCCATGAATCACTTTCAGCCGGTGAACTCGTCTTCCAGCCTACACCCATACGCCAGGCTGGAACAACATGCGGTGCCCGACTGCCGTCTGCTCTCCTCGGCCATACCTTGTACCCAGACACAGAACACGTTTATGCAAGTCGCCACATGCCTCCGCCGACCACAACCTGCACGTCTTGAGGACCATTTCGCAGCAATATACAATTTTGCTAATACACTGTGAATAGGTATTGGATATATATCATGGTATATTTAAAATCGTTTAGTGACTAGAGACCGCTCTTTATGGTGAATCATTGTCTTTCATGCAAAGATTACCTTGTTGTTACCTACTTTGGAGACAAAGGTTAGCGCAAGGCCACGCGAAATTATATGAATCCAGCCTTATTTTTAGAAACCAACACATGATTGTATTTATACGCACAAAGATATCCGAGAACAGGTAATTTTGAATAATTGTCATATTACAGTAGGCCTACTTAGGGTACTTTTGTTTTTTAAATTTATTCGAGGCTTAATCATTTTCTACATCTCTTTAGCTTATTTATCGATATTTATGTAATACATTGATGTATGTATGTCTATGTTTATATGTATCTACCTATGTTTATATGCACATAAAAAATGTTAGTAAACTACTGTATTATTATTTTACAAAAAAAAAAAAAAGGATTTTATAATCTATATTGCTTTTTCAATTTCGGAAAATGGATTACCTTCGCAGATATCAGAAATCTCTTTAATATTATTAAATACTACTATTACCATTCCTTTTTCTAACAGTTTTTCTAGAAAGAGAGAAAAAATATTGGTCTATCATCAGTCTTCTAAGCATTATGTGCAGTAGCAGTAGCAATACAAATGTTAACATAATTAGAGGACTAATTAACTAATTAACTACAGCTGATATGTTTTCATGCACATTCTTCTGGAAATATATAATATCAATGATATACTACTGCTAATAAGGATGGCGAATATAATAATAGTAGTGTGTTGATGGAGATGTTAACAAGGAATATAGTGCTGGCAACGACGAAAGAGATGATAATAAGATGATTATACTACTATACCTCGACAACTACTACTACTACTACTGCTGTTTCTGCTGCTGCTGCTACTGGTACTACTTGTTGCTGATGATATTTTTCCTGTTACTACTTCTGCTACTCCCACCACCACTAGTATTACTTCTACAACTACACACACACCTACACACACACACGCACACGCACACACACACACGCACTCGTACACACACACACACACACACACATATATATATAATCCATAGTTTCCCTTCCTTTATCGTGGTTGTTTACGTCAACGGTGGAGATTGATATGTTGCATATCACGTGTTATTGCCAGTGGTTGCTGAGGTGACTGTGCAACCCTACACAGTTATTTCGTCTATATTAGCATCTGAATGCATGACCACGACTAATACTGTGTTAATACTATGACTTGAGGACATGGATTTCTGATGTTTTCAC
>NC_091581.1:23752531-23755031 GCF_042767895.1 Penaeus vannamei
TCAGAAGAGGCGTTAGAATAGTGCAGGTGGTGAGATCGGTGACGCAAGTTCGTGGAGTTGTTGTTGTGACTTGTTCTTGGCGAGATGTGTGGTGATTCACCTCGTGTTGTATTGAAATGGTTAATTACGTGATGCGCGATGACTCCATGGCGACGTTGCATCATAAGACTCTTGCTGGCCGTGTTGTTCCTTCTGTTTGCGCTGTTGTTGAACGATGTCGCAGCAGAGCTCGAGCTGAAGAGCGATCACAAGTTCATCCTCGATCTCAGTCATGAACTCGAGGACGAGCTCTCGGAAAGCGAGAGGGTCTCCGAGGAAGAGGACCTGGAGGTCTTCCAGCAGGTGCCAAGGCAGAGTGAGAGTGCAATCCCGTCCAAGTGGTCGAGTGTGGAGAGTGTTGATGAGGTCGAGGGTGACCTTATAGTGGAGGATGACCCTGGTAATGAGTCAGAATTTATTAACTCAGAAAATTATGAGGATTTGTACGGAGGACCGGAATACAACGAACTCCCACATTGTCAGAATGATGGGCCCGACGAGGAGAGACCAAGGTTAGTGATGAGAACCATTATTTTCCATTGACAGATTGGGAGGCCTTGAGACAACAAGGAGATAGAGAAAACTAAAACTAAAGTAAGGCTTGTATGGAAAAAACATGAAATAACAATTTAAAGCGTGGAAAATTATCTGCAGAAAGTGATGGCAAGACCACAATTGCTTATCAGAGACATGCATCCTGTGACTTCATTGCTTTCCTCAATCTAGCAAAAGGACAGCAACCTCCAACATTCTGTAAATGGAAGATAGAGCTTGTAGACCACCTTGGTGATTTCCTGTAAAGGAACCAGTCCAAGATTGCTATCTTCCTGAATGTTTTTGTTGGAAGTTTGATGGCCTTTGTTGGAGCATAGTATAGATGCCACAGCAGTTCTGGGATGTATTCTCAGGCAGGTGTGGCCTATGGGTCTAGAATTACCTAATTTTTTTTCAGGTATGATAATTGTCTTTAGGTACAAGTTACTTATAGCGATGTGTGGTGATAGAGGGAAATGTACACCGCCATCTTATAGAGCAGAAGAAATAGAATAGGATACAGCATAGATTAAGGTGCAGCGGCCTCATAGTCACCTCTAAATGACGAAAATATACCCAGCATAACACTGCTCAGATTCTAAGTAGCTCATCTTGTTTACCTTGCAAGGAATAGCACAACACTGACCACATAACTCATTACTGTGATATCCAAAGTAGTTTATGTGCTACTATACACTTGTCAAAAGGATAATTGGCTAATTATCAGTATCTGCTGTTACACGTATATTTAGGGGGACTGTCCCGGGAAATGAACACCTCTCCCTACTCATTTCATCATAAAAAAAATTGGTTGGAGATAACTCTTTGATTCTTTTTGCATGATATGGAGTATATGCGTGTTATGCGCTCACTTAGTGCTCTATGCATAAACATTGAGATTGAGATAGAATTGCTCTACGTCTCATATATGATTTTAACCTTGGTTCCTCCAAAAAGTTGAAATTTTTTTTTTTTCTTCTTTCTTACATCCCAACTCCCACAGTTTTTTCCTGACTAATTCCCTAAAGATACTTTTGTTAGATATACCCAAGCCTAGGGCCGTGTAAATGGCCAAATTTTGAATTTCCTTTTTTGGGGGGGGGCTGGGGACTGGTTGATATAAAGTACTTTTTTGGTCTGTTTTATCAGCTTTAAAAATTTTGTATTTTTGGATTAAGATCAAAATTTAAAAATCGGCCATTTACATGGTCTCAGGGCTCCAAGGCTCTGGCAAAAGCAACAAACTGCATTTAAATTGCACAAAAGTTACGAGAATTGGGATGTGCCAAAGATCATGCAAACAAAGAATGGAGATATGATATTTTATATTTTGGACTCTTGCCGAAGTTTGTTATCTGCTATTTTTCTCTAAATCTAACAATGTTGTATATAAATAATAAGCTTATTTAGTGTACTTTGCAATGCGATAATTACCAAGTCAATTGGAGTTATAATTTTCAATAGGGATGCTATTATGTAAAGGTATATCTTTTTTTCTTTTTTTTTGTATATAAAAGTATATATATTTGTCTGAAAAGTTTCATAAATGCATTGGACCATAGAGACTTTTTGTTTTTTTTTATATTCTTCAATTTTGAAGGAATGGAGAACTGTGGATGGTAATATCAGTACAAAATCATCCTAGTTATAAAGTCCTAGCATGAATACAACATGCTGGTTAAATTTTGAGAATTTTAAAAGCATATGAATTAGTACATGGAATTTGAGAACTTACCGAAGTTAGAAGAAATTAATCATCCTCATTTAGTAGGCCTACATCTTCTTTTGTATGTAAAGGAATAAAATATATGTTATCCCTATCAAGCAGTTTTCCTGATAATTGTCAGTAATAACAGATTGCAATGGGAAACGAGTGTATAGATGTTGATTAGCCATTTGCACCTATTATTTTTACTAATAAGTGCAT
>NC_091581.1:23775031-23782531 GCF_042767895.1 Penaeus vannamei
TGTAGGTATTAAGAAAAAAAAATAAAATGTCTATAGTCAGAATATAATGTAGATAGGTAGCTCATTCTAATATTTATATAAATGAACAAACATGTAAGCATTTTAGGAATGAAAGTATAGGCTCGAAAAGGGTGGTTTGAAGAGCGTGTCACACCTTTTTATCATCTAAAATAGTATATTTCACAGCATCAAATTAATCTTACTCAATATCCAACATCCACTGTATTTTGTTTGTTTGTGAAATATGTTTGAATGTAGATGTTCTCACAAGTACTTGGTTATGAAGAAGCTAGTTATTTTTTTATTATTTTAATTATTTTTTTATTTTATTTTTTGCACTGATATTATTTTTGAACATCAAGCAAAAGGGGAAAGAAGTTAGACCAGATAGATCTAATAATTGCCTCCTTGGTGATTAAGTACTTGTAATGTCATCTGTGTGTAAATACAACTAATATATTAAATTCACAATGGACTTGGCATTTATGTACATCCCTCCAGCCATCAACTCGTTAAGGACTAGCAGTAAGTGTGGTTGGAGGATTAGTATATTGCTAACGCCAGTTGACTGTGATGCCAGAAATCTTAACCATACATGAAATAATGTGTTTTGTATGTCCAGAGGCATTAGAGAACAAGTTGGATGTCTGATTTCTTGGTCATCAGGAAGTAGCACAGTAAATTTGATTAAAGTTTTAGCTTAAGGTATAAAAAAATAATGATATGCTGTTTTTTCAGATAATGGCTATTACCTCTATGGTGAAAGTGAGGGTCAGCTTAATCTGAGTCGGCCCTTAGAGGCTCCCGCAGGTATGCCAGAGGATGAAGATGAAACCCTTATGGATGAAGTGGCTGCGCAGATTCTTCATATATGTTTCCACATTGGGTAAATTTTATGCATTACTTGGTTGTATTTTGTTCAGCCTTGTTCTAATGTGATATAATAATCAAACTGGTTTTTAAGTTTGAAACTTTAAATGGACTTGTTTTTAATGTAAATTTTGAAAAGTTATATGAAATAGATATATGTACACTTTAACAATATTCAGCATTGAGTTTTGTGTGTTACAGGCCAGAAACTTGGGTGAAATTGGTTTGTGGTGTTGCTTGCTATGCCTTGCTTCACTTTCTTCTGTTGCGGTACATTCTAGTCAGCATGAGACGTCAAGTGACACAACAAACCCTCAATCTGGTTACGCAGATGCTGAATCTCATCATTCAGAATAATCCACATGTGTGTAGTAATTGACTTTGTCTATGATTGATAGTATTTAGGTATTTTTACAGTGACTTTAATGCTAGTACTATTTGTGTTTTGTATTAATCTGTGATTTATTTTCATTTCTAGAGATAGTTTGATTTTTTTTTTCATACTGACTAACAAATGATAGTAAAGCCTTAGCCGCTTTTCGTATTTGCTTTTCGTATTTGCCATTTCATTTTGTATGGTATGATTTACAGATCCTGGGATTAATTCACCGAATGGGAGTGCAGCTGCCACAGGTTGCTGCACCACCTGTGCCTCCTGCTCCAGCTCCAGCTCCTACTGAGGTTCCCATCTTGACAAGTAATCCTACAGTGGAATCAGCCTTGCCAGAGAAGAGTGAACCCCAGACACCCCAGTTTACCTCGAGGTTGGTTAAGCTGTGGATTAGTTCTTATTTCAGATGTTAGCTTTTCAGTTGAATTCTGTGCCTTTGCTTCCAAAAGAGAATATCATGCCATGCTCTTTGGTCTGTTGAGTTTCTTGGTGGGAAACATGTAGAAGTAGTTTACTTTTTCAAGTCATTGCTGTATGAGAATACAGGTGCTTGATTTATTTTTTCTCAAAGATTAGAAGAGTTTTGATTTAGGCTGATTTAATTGTCCATAAAGTGCCAAAGTTCAGAGGAAGGAAAAAATAAGTTGACTTTGTCACTGATTATTGAATGACAGTATTGCAATTATATTTAAAAAAATTCATGCTGGTAGTCAATTTCCAATGAAATGCTTGCAGGTATGCAACAGACTTTGAGCCCATGCACTGCCTGGGACGTGGCGGCTTTGGTGTAGTGTTTCAGGTCCGGAACAAGCTTGACGAGAATGAATATGCGGTGAAGAGGATAACATTACCAGCAAAGTAAGACAAAAGGATTGTTTGGGCTCTTGTAATTTACTTAACATGGTGAGGAATAAATTAACATTTTGATGAAGATCAGTTGATGGTAAAATATTTTGAGTACCATGAAGCATGTACAAGAACATATCATTTGTGTGAATGTTGGAGGATTATTCTTAGTTGGAAGCTTTTTCCTAGTTGGAGAAATATGTGACAACTGTGCATCACCATTTCTCTTGTATTTAGATATTAATTTAATGTTTTATGGCACTGATGATTAGATAAGAAGCATACAGTATTATTTATTAATAATTGAGAAAGCCATTAGTCAGTTGTGCATAAAATCATAGTTATGTAGCAAAGTGCCAACTGATATTAACTCATTATTTATGATTTTACAAAAAAATAACAAGAAATGTTGAGTATACCTATGAAATAGTTAAACAATTTATTTTGTGTTATGAAAAACTCAACAAATATAAATCCACATTTTTACCATACCAATTGATTTCTTAACTTCTTTAAAAAGAAAAGAAAAGAGCATAAAGGAAGGAAAAGAACTAATTCTGTATGTTAGCTGAACAATTCATTTAGAAGAAAACTTTGATATTCAAAATTATTCTTTTAGCATACTTACAAAGGTTGAAATCCTTCAGATACTAATATATTCGTCATATTCAGGGAATCATCGGCAGAGAGAGTAAAGCGTGAAGTCCGTGCACTTGCCAAGTTAAACCACACCAATATTGTGCGTTATTACAACAGCTGGTTAGAATCGCCTCCTCCTGGTTGGCAAGATGAGTCTCTTACTCTCTTACAGAGTGGGTAAGTAATTAACTGATAGATTAAGAATGTTTCTTAGTGATGTAGGAGTGTTTTATTTTCTATTTTTGCTTGTGATACTGTGATTGTGTTGAGGGAATCATTTTTATATATGGTTTTCTCAAAGATTGTGCAGTTTGTGAAAGGTTGAAGTATTTACGTCTCATTTGATTTAGGTTTTGCTATTTTTATTATTAATTTGTATAATCTCTCTCAACTTTCAAGATCTGAAGCATTGTCCATGTCCCCTTTCTCTCATGGGGCAGAAGAGACTCGTGACAAGTGCCAAGAAGAGAGCTTTGCCCATCTCGATGCAAAGGAAGCCTTGAGTAATTCTATCTCGGATGTTGTGAACAAACTTGCCCCCAAACCTTATGAAAGCTATAGCAGGGTTGAGGACCTGGAAGGCAGAAGTGTGTCCTTTAGTGGATATGAGGAGGATTCTGAAGAGGAGTCAGAGGAGGAGGAGGAGTCAGAGGGTTTGCAGGAGAGCACAGATAAGTCTTCCAGTTGGTGGCAAAATGATAGCAAAACAGGAGACATTCAGGACACCCAGAATGATTTTGCTGCAGAAGATTCATTTGAAATAGTTTTTGAGAAACCCAAAGCAAAGCCAAGTGAGAGAAATGATGGCTGCACAAGTAATAAAAGTGACTCTGAAGACGCTAGCATGCAGATTAGAAACAATGCTAGTGAATTAGAGGACAGTCTCAATCAGTCAATAGTTTTTGAAGATTCAGGGTGTGATAATGAGAACAGTTTATCTGTACACAGTACTTTATTTGATGATAAAAGCTCTAGTCAAGAAAGAAGTAGCCAGAGCAAGGGCAAGGAAAGCCACAAAATTCACAAAAAGCTGCAGAAGAGGAAAAGATTACAGAGCCATCCAGTAGGGAGTGATACAAAGGAAACAAGTGAAAGACCAAGAACATTAAGCCTTCGAACAAGTATGGAGAAGTTAACATCCCATCCTAAAGAAGAGGCTGGTGTTCTCCGTAGCAGGACCTTCTTGTATATCCAGATGGAGCTTTGCCAGAGGGAAAGCCTGAAAGACTGGCTCTTGCAAAATGAAATTAGAAATAAAAAGACTATCTGTGATATGTTCAATGATATTGTGAAGGCTGTTGAATATGTCCATGATAATCAGCTTATGCATCGAGATCTGAAGGTAAGTAGTCCTTTGATGACTTTAAAATATATAAGTGAATTGATGAATTAGAAATTTCATTATCAATGTCAGAAACAGGCATTTTTATTATGAATGAAATTGATTGCATTGCACATTTTCTTTAAAAATAAAATTCTCTCTTTTTCAGCCTTCTAATATCTTCTTCTCACTTGATGGAAAGATAAAAATAGGAGACTTTGGTTTGGTAACCACTATTGCAGAGGACCTGCGAACCCCAGGGGTTGTTCAGCCAGGCTACATGGATAGGTTGCCTGATAGTCACCACACCCATCGTGTGGGGACTCAGCTGTACATGAGCCCAGAGCAAGTATGTGATAAAAAGTGTTAACTGTTAGATTTTATTATTTCTAAAATTTCTGAAATTATCATTATTGTATAACAGTTGGATAACATCCTTACAAATCTGTAATAGAAAATATGAAAAAAGAAAAAAATCTTGTCATAGAATAGGCATGTAATTATTTTTAAAACAATGGCCTTGAGTACATGTCCTGTCCACTTTAGTTTTCTGTGAATTTTGTTGTACACAGATGGCTAAACACTTGCTTAGCCAGCAAGAAGTCAGTATCAGTTTATAAAACGTGATATTTTCAAAACAATCAAAGAAGTAAGGCATTTGAAGCTGGGTAGTACTGATGATAGAAAATCTACGGTGCAAGTTGCTACATGCATAACGTGGTTTCTACTTATTTCAATAATTTATCATTTTGGTTTTTAATTTTTGTTAATAACTAACAGCCTGTTTTTATTGCATATCCATAAGTTAATATCAGTGGAATGATATTGAACATGCAAAATAGTTCAATAGTAAAATTAGGTACATTGAATTTAAGTTCAGTTCTTAACAATAGGGTTTAGGGTAAGCCTTTGGCAATATTACAATATCTATGGTTACATTTCAGAGATGTATGTGATGACCAGTGACACCTAATAGTGTCTCACCATTTTTATGGTGATGGAATTTAGGCTTTATGTGCTGCCATCAATAAACAATGGTTTAAGTGAGATGGTTTTATTTCAGGTAATGGGCCAAGTTTATGATTACAAAGTAGACATATACTCCTTGGGACTCATATTCTTTGAGATGCTTGTGCCATTTTCCACTGGCATGGAGCGTCTGACAGTCATGACCCGCGTACGAGACGGAACGTTCCCAGATGGCTTCATAGAAAGTTATCCTGATGAGGTAAACTACTCTGCTTAATCAGAGACAAAATCTATACTGTTATTTAGAGGTGACAAGGAATTTTTTGTTTAGCTGTTTAAATGGGCTAGTTTTACTGATTCAAATGAGTAATATTATTAGGTCTCATCAACATGCACACAACCAAATGCCCACAACCACATGCCTAGATGCTTATATGCTTTTATTCTCATACATCCGCACACCACACATCACATTTATCCACATACCCAGACACATCTTAGCACACCGCTTCACACACCCCTTCACACATCCACACATACATCTAGACACATCCACACACATCCACCCCCACTCCTACTCCCACCCCCACCCCTACACATACTCACATATACCCACACACATCCAAGGACACCCATACTACTGTGATGTTAATCTTATCTGTCTGTCTAATCATTAACTTCTGACCCCTACAGACAGAATTACTGAAGCTCATGCTCTCTGCCAATCCGGATATGCGTCCCACAACAAGAGGCATCCGTGCTAGAAACCCTCTGAGACCACTCCAAGGCATCTCTGTTGATGACATCCAGCCTGAGGATCACTTCCATCTCTCTCGTCAGCGCTCCCTTGTACATTCCCAGTCATCTTCATACTCCATCGCTTCATCCACTTCATCAGGGAGATGATAATGATGATGTCAGGAAATCATATCTTTTGTCTTGGGAGTTTTTCATCCTTCATCCTCATTTTTCAAGTGTGACTTGTTCATCAATGCTTTTAGTCCTCTCCTTATACCTCATTTCAAACAGTCATGTAATGTTTCCATAGGCTAGAGAACTTGTATCACTACTCATCAAAGATCTGTTTGCTTGCAACATGTACTTTGTCATGGTAAAATTTGTGTTAATATTTTAGCAGCTTTATCATGGAGTTTTGACCATCTTTTTATCAATAGGATCATTTTCTGAAAAGTGAATGGGGTGTTTACATAACACTTTTGGAGGTTGTACTACAAACAAATGTTATCACAAACATTACCTAGTGCCACTGGGAAAATGTTGTGTTCACTTTAGTGTTGCTGTGTTAAATGTCTCTGCACATAGATGGTTCTGCCAGTGCTTAGCCACAAAGGAGTCAATTAGAAGAGCTTGTGACCTCACCTTTGCTTGAGTTGGCGGGAAAAGCGCTTTTTTTACTAATTATTTCAATATTGATACTGTTATTTTTATTGTAAACATTGTAGTTACTATATTGTTATTGGCATTACTAACATCAGTATCAAATACTAGAAAATATTACTGAAAATCAAGGAAAAGGTTGAGACAGGTACTCCTTGTAACTAGCTCATTGGTGACTTAGTACTTGTGGAGCCATCTATATGTAAAAACAATTACTAAATTAAACACACAGTGGACATGGCATGTAGCACATGCCATCCCTGTTGGTATGTGGTTAAAAGGCATACATATTTTTTTTCAATTTCTCTCTTCTCTTTGGTGCAGATATAAGTTCCGTACTGAGCTTGTTAAGCTAGGTGATACAAAATCGAAATGTATCAACCATTGTGGGAGTCTAGAGTGGCTTTCTGGTATTATGAAACAAAGAACAGTACTTATAGTGTGCATAAGTATTACTTCCCTCACATTATGTGAGACTCTTCCCCAGTATTTCTGTAACACAACATTGAAAATCTGTCTTGGAGACTACTCTTGGATGCATGTAAGCGGTATACATACATTTTCAAAAAACAGAAATAAGAAATGTATTATTACAGTTACCTATAGTCATAGAGCATATCTCTTTTCCATAATATTCACACCTCAGTAAAGCTGAGCTTTGTTAATGGTATTTTATATTTCATATGTTGTAAGTAAAGGGTTTACCTAATAGAAGTGAGTCTGCATTTTATTTTTTTGTGATCAAGTATAACATCTGATTTTATTATTTTGTTTTTGGAGAGGTTTGACCAAAGGAGATGAAGTGTTTTTTCAAAGGACTTTTTATCATATTGATTGAGACCAAAGCTTGTTTTGATCATTGTAGATTGTTGTGGAGTACATGCTTTGAGTGTTATAAATTTATTTTTTATATTTGATTATCGTCTAGTATTATATAGCTATCTTTCATTAGCAATGATGTCTAGTATTCACAAGTAGTATCAAAGTTAAACTGGTTAGTCATACTACATCATGTGTGCAAGCATCACTTATTATCATTAGTATTACATTCATGTGAGTAAAGGGT
>NC_091581.1:23787531-23790031 GCF_042767895.1 Penaeus vannamei
AAGTAATGAAGGGTGGCGCGGCACACACACGCATCTATATATTTGTCTATCCAATTATCTAGCTATCTAGCTGTATGTCAGCACGCTCAAGCACAAACACACATGCACATATACACACACACACACATATATATACATGCATACATACATATATATATATATATATATATATATATATATATATATATATATATATACACACACACACATATAAATGCATGTATGTATGTATGTATTTATGTATGCATATTATGTAATTGTACGTGTATGTGTATCTACATGATGTATGCAAAACCAAAACACTAATTACGTGGCGATCCTTGCGCGGGCGGGGTTGGCGGAGGTCCCACAGGACGGTCTTTCTTGCGACTCTTCTTCCCGCCTTTCTTCTTGGCCGCCCACGCGGGCGCCGCGAGGCACAGGCACACCGACAGCCACCACGCCCGCCACGCCCACTCTCGGACCCTCATCGCGGTCTCCGCCTGTCGGAAGAACTGCTGCTGGGTGGGCTGTCGCTGAGGGGACGGGCACGCGCTCTTGGCCTGTCTGTCTGTTTGTCTGCCTGTCTGTCTGTCTATCTGCCTGTCTGTTTGTCTGCCTGTCTGTGTCTTTTGGCCGTCTGCTTGCCTGTCTGTCTGTTTGTCTGCCTGTCTGTTTGTCTATCTGCCTGTCTGTCTGCTTGTCTGTTTGTCTATCTGCCTGTCTGTCTGCTTGTCTGTTTGTCTATCTGTCTGTCTGTTTGTCTATCTGCCTGTCTGTCTGTTTGTCTGTCTGTCTGCCTGTCTGTCTGCCTGTGTGTCTGTTTGCCTACCTGCCTGTTTATCTGGACTATAAAAATTAAAAGTCTGTCACTGTGTGTGTGTCTGTCTGTCCTTCTGTTCCGTCTGTCTGTCCTTCTGTTCTGTCGCTGTCTTTCTATATATTTGTCTCTGTCTCTCTTTCCTCTATTTTTCACTCTCTCACCCACATATACCTGTACGCAAATGCACATGTCATTTCACTTCCCCATACTATACTGTCATAGCCATGATGTAAGAAAACTTTTCGTGTTCTAATAACAAAGACATTCGTTCTTCCCTCCCTCTTGTTTCATCAATGCCAGCTTACATGTTATTACTTTATTAGTTGCTGTCACTAGAGTCCTCAGTCCAAGGTGCATATAAAAGCTACGCAAATTGATGAAAAATAAAATGTAGATCTTGTGTAATGTTTGTCTTGCCCTAAGTCAGCCATACATTATTTCGACTTTTAGAGTACATGGAATCGTATCAGCGAATATATTTGAATGATATTTAATTGATATGATAGCAATGGTGACAGCATCCATGCTAATGACGATGGGTATGTATCGGTCACACACACACATACTCTTTCTGTCTGTCTGTCTGTCTGTTTCTCTCTCTCTCTCTCTCTCTCTCTCTCTCTCTCTCTCTCTCTCTCTCTCTCTCTCTCTCTCTCTCTCTCTCTCTCTCTCTCTCTCTCTCTCTGTCTCTGTCTCTGTCTCTGTCTCTGTCTCTGTCTCTGTCTCTGTCTCTGTCTCTCTCTCTCTCTCTGTGTGACTATCTTGCTTCCTTCTCTCTCTCCCCCCATCTCTCTCTCTTTCTCTCGCCTTTGTCTTTCACTCTTTCTCTTTCTCCCTCCCCCCCCTCTCTCTCCTCTATCTTTTACATTTTTTCTTTCTCCTCTCTATCTTTCATTTTTATTTTCTCCCCCCCCCCTCTCGCCTTGTCTCATACAATAACCTAATTCATAATCTTTGTTAGTATTATCTAGACGCATTACTTCAATTATCAATACCATTCTGTAATTAACATATTAAAATGGTAATTAGTGGAAATCTAAACACGAACAACTAATTTTCCATCAGCGATGCTAATGAAACTCACCCAAAGGACTACTGACAGCTTCTGTAATTGAGCTGGCACACACATTAAGTTGCTTTGGGCGATTCAGGGTACAAAAAGGAACACTTCATTAATGATAATTATTAATGTCTCGATAACCGTGGCTGATAAGATTTTCCTGTCGTGTTTTTTTTCTCTCTTTTTTTCTTTCTTTCTTTCATAAGATTTTAGGGAACAAATCGTATTCAGTTTCAAGTATTTTTTTCTATACGCAACTTGTAGAATATTCTTAATCTTGGTATTTTTCTTTGTGCCATATTTCGTGATTTTTCGGTTTTGGTTTGTCCATTTCTCTTTTTCTCCGCTATTCTTTTTTTTCGCCCTGCTGAGCCATCATTTCGCAAACTATTTCTATTTATCGAGGATTTTCCATTCTTTAATTGATTGGATCTTATTAATTGCTCCAAGTAAGCATAACTATCAGTTTTATTTCATTCTGTTTCTATTTGTTTACTTATTTTACTGCATTACCTCATTTATTATTGACCATACAGGGCAAGGTATATGTCCCTGTCATTTGTTTTTACCATATTTGTCTTCGTATAACACGTATCCTCACATACAACGTTCCCTTACTTACAAGGATTTTTTCTAGT
>NC_091581.1:23807531-23810031 GCF_042767895.1 Penaeus vannamei
TAGGCATTTTTTGCTTCTAATCCACGTGATTTTGACAACTTAACTTATTAATTTAGATAAGTAGAAATTAGGTCTGTATCCCGCCAACAGTCGAGAGAATCGCTCTCTCTTGTCTCTCTTGTTTCTGTCAATTTTCACTCTGATGCGCTTACTCGTTATGTCTCTTTTTCTATCCCCTCGTCTGTGAATACAAAGTTATAACGTCACTTTTTCTGTTTTTTTCCTTTAAGGTCTTTCTAGTATTTTTTGTTGTTGTTGGCAGACTTTCTAATAATTTTTTCTGTTTTTTTCCCTCTCTTTTCATGTTTTCTATAATTTTTGCTGTCTTTTTTTCCCTTTCTTTTTGGTTATCAGATTTAGCTCCTACACTGTTTATTTTTTTCAAGCGTTTTTCCATATCAGATTTCGGGAGAGTGAGGCTCCAGTTAACCACAATCATGTAAACCACTGAAACTTTTTTTTTTGTAATCTTCTTAGTGAAAAAATGGAAAAAGGGCCTGCTGATGGTCAGAACCGCATTCAGGCTCTGTAAAATAAATAAATAAAATATCGCAAGCAAGGCCTGAATGCACGTGTACGAACATGGCCTTTCGAAAATATTTTTAGCAAAATAGGTTTCATATCAGCGGCATTTTCCTCTGGTTAAAGGACTGCTCAATATCACTTATAACCAATAACATGCGCATGTTTGCTGTTAACTGGATTTATTAGTATAGAGCACAAGGATATAGGTACAATGCGTACGCACTAATAATTTTCTGATGGACGTCCTTCGTTTAAATGGATGCTTCATGTTGGTGCCTAACTCCCAGACCCTAACCCTGCTTCCTTTCCCGCCCCACAGGAGTCAAGGGCCCTCAAGGACCGGCAGGAACCCCAGGCGAGCCCGGCGTGACAGGGCCCCCCGGTGACCCTGGCGAGGCTGGCGCGGACATCACCGTCGATCGGCGAGGCGTCCCGGGCCCCCCAGGACCCCCAGGGCCCCTTGGTGTCGCCGGCGTGGTTGGCGACCGCGGAGACTGCAATAAGGGCGAGAAAGGCCAGCAGGGCCAGAAGGGCGACCCGGGTGTGGGCGAGAAGGGCCCCCGAGGACCCCCCGGACCCCCCGGCGAGAGGGGCAGCCCCGCCCCGAATCTCTCTGGGAAGTAGAGGCGGAAGACCTCGGCTCCCAAGTGACTCTGCCTGAGTCTGTCAAGCCCAGCGGCATCAGCTCAGCCGTTCTGAGAAACCCGAATCGCTTCGCGGTCAGCAACTCGCCTCGCGAGATGCTGACTGTTACAACGAGAACATTCATTGAGAACTGGCGTTTGCTTCCCTTTTCATTTTTGCTAATAAACTCAGAGATCACGAGATGCTTTTCTTCTCGATTATAATCGACCCACACGCACTAAATTACACGTTATTCTTCCATACTCTTTAAAAATCATTAAAATTACAGACTCCCGACATCCATTCTTAGACCTAACAAATACCCTTCTAACATTTCGACGGCACTTTGTCTTTGAAACCGAAGAAGGAGTTAAAGTCCTTGGGAAAGTAGCAAAAGAAGAGAGAGATTGGGATGACAGTGTAATGTGACAGTGTATGTCATGAGAAAGGTACTACTTTAATGCTAACTGTTGCCGTAAAGATAAAGACGATGATGATAAAACGACTTTATTTTCATCAAAAGTAAAGACAGTAATAGTACGTATTAGCATTATTAACGACAGTTATATGTAAACATTGATATAGTCACCAGTAATTTCCTTTAAGAAATATTTTTTTTGTGGAGCAAATGAAAATGAGAGGAATCTTCGTAACAATAAAAAAGTAGCAAAAGAGATAATCAAACTAAATTTTGAATGATTATGAGTGACGAAAATATCAGTGTTAATAATGGTGATGATGATAATAATGCTTACGACAATGATGATAATGATAATAGTAATGACAATAATAAATGAAAATACTGCTGCTGACGATGATGGTAATAATGCAGGTAAATGTGATGATGATAATGATATCCTATAACAATAATAGTAACAAAATGATGATCATGGTATTAATGATGAGGATAATGTTGATTCAGACTTTAACAATGATAATGATGATGATAATAATCATTATGATAATGATAATAACATTACCAGTATAGGTAATGATAATGGTAATAACATTAATAATAATACCAATATTCATAATGATAAGCAATGATAGCAATAATGATAATAATGATAATGATAACAATATTGATGGTAATTATAGTAATAATGAAATTATCAGAACAGGATTACTACTAATAACAATAATAGGAATCGTTGCAATGACTATGATGCTGATGGTATTAACAATAATGGTAATAATGACAGATATAAAGATGACAGAGATTACAATGATGATGATAGTGATAATGATGATATTGATAACAGTAATATTGATAATACTAATAATGATGGTGATGATGATTATAACAACAACAACAATAATGAAAATAAGAAAAACAACAAAAACAATAAAG
>NC_091581.1:23817531-23822531 GCF_042767895.1 Penaeus vannamei
GTGCGTGCGTGCGTGTGTGCGTGCGTGCATGCGTGTGTGAGTGTGTGTGTGTGTGCGTGCGTGCGTGCGTGTGTGTGTGTGTGTGTGTGTGTGTGTGTGTGTGTGTGTGTGTGTGTGTGTGTGTGTGTGTGTGTGTGTGTGTGTGTGTGTGTATGTGCATGTATAAGTGTACACAATACATACATATGATACAGCGGACGTAACTTCAGAGGGAGAATGTTTGTATTTTGAGGAGTTCTGAATCAAACGAACATTTCAGTCAGTTAAACACGACAATAAAAACCCAACACAAGCAGATTATAATACACCAAAATTCCGTCTCTGAGGTAGAAATTACCAGTCATCTACTTCTAAAAACATTGCTTGACCGACTCCTGCCATCGCTAAATTGTATCGCAGTATGTGGACTGTCTACTGGACTGTCAGCGTTTTAATATTTCGTCTAAATGAACTTACATTCATGTCATATAGGCTCTGCTAGCGTTGTTAATGGCCGAACCTAATATGGAACGAACTTTGGCTTTGTCCATAGGAAACGGATACGAAAATGAAATTAACCATTAGACTATGTACTATTTGACTATTATACTATTATTTGACTATTGTCATACTGTTGTACTATTATACTAATATACTATCATATTATTATATTATATTATATCATATCATTATCATATTATACTATTATATTATCATTATACTGTTATATTATATTAATATATTATAGTATTATATTTTATCATCATATACTATTATTTATCATTATTTGACCATTATACTATGTACCAATCGACCGGAAGTACAACTAAAACACTATCCAGCATCGTTTTTCGAAGCGAAAATAAGGAGCAAATAACAGACAGCGATAGCGAGAGGGAGAGAAGGTGAGAAGGAGAGAAGGCGAGAGGGAGAGAAGGCGAGAGGGAGAGAAGGTGAGAGGGAGAGAAGACGAGAGGGAGAGAAAGCGAGAGGGAGAGAAGGCGAGACGGAGAGAAGGCGAGAGGAGAGAAGGTGAGAGGGAGAGAAGGTGAGATGGAGAGAAGGCGAGAGGGAGAGAATGTGAGAGGGAGAGAAGACGAGAGGGAGAGAAAGCGAGAGGGAGAGAAGGCGAGACGGAGAGAAGGCGAGAGGAGAGAAGGTGAGAGGGGAGAGAAGGTGAGATGGAGAGAAGGCGAGAGGGAGAGAAGGTGAGAGGGAGAGAAGGTGAGAGGGAGAGAAGGCGAGAGAGAGAGAGAAGGTGAGAGGGAGAGAAGGTGAGAGGGAGAGAAGGTGAGAGGGAGAGAAGGCGAGAGGGAGAGAAAGCGAGAGGGAGAGAAGGCGAGAAGAGAGAAGGTGAGAGGGAGAGAAGGTGAGATGGAGAGAAGGCGAGAGGGAGAGAAGGTGAGAGGGAGAGAAGGCGAGAGGGAGAGGTGAGAGGGAGAGAAGACGAGAGGGAGAGAAAGCGAGAGGGAGAGAAGGCGAGACGGAGAGAAGGCGAGAGGAGAGAAGGCGAGAGGAGAGAAGGTGAGAGGGAGAGAAGGTGAGATGGAGAGAAGGCGAGAGGGAGAGAAGGTGAGAGGGAGAGAAGGCGAGAGGGAGAGAAGGCGAGAGGGAGAGAAGGTGAGAGGGAGAAGGTGAGAGGGAGAGAAGGTGAGAGGGAGAGAAGGCGAGAGGGAGAGAAGGTGAGAGGGAGAGAAGGCGGGAGGGAGAGAAGGTGAGAGGGAGAGAAGGTGAGAGGGAGAGAAGGCGAGAGAGAGAGAAGGTGAGAGGGAGAGAAGGTGAGAGGGAGAGAAGGTGAGAGGGAGAGAAGGCGAGAGGGAGAGAAAGCGAGAGGGAGAGAAGGCGAGAAGAGAGAAGGTGAGAGGGAGAGAAGGTGAGATGGAGAGAAGGCGAGAGGGAGAGAAGGTGAGAGGGAGAGAAGGCGAGAGGGAGAGGTGAGAGGGAGAGAAGACGAGAGGGAGAGAAAGCGAGAGGGAGAGAAGGCGAGACGGAGAGAAGGCGAGAGGAGAGAAGGCGAGAGGAGAGAAGGTGAGAGGGAGAGAAGGTGAGATGGAGAGAAGGCGAGAGGGAGAGAAGGTGAGAGGGAGAGAAGGCGAGAGGGAGAGAAGGCGAGAGGGAGAGAAGGTGAGAGGGAGAAGGTGAGAGGGAGAGAAGGTGAGAGGGAGAGAAGGCGAGAGGGAGAGAAGGTGAGAGGGAGAGAAGGCGGGAGGGAGAGAAGGCGAGAGGAAGAGAAGGTGAGATGGAGTGAAGGCGAGAGGGAGAGAAGGTGAGAGGGAGAAAAGGTGAGAGGGAGAGAAGGCGAGAGGGAGAGAAGGTGAGAAGGAGAGAAGGTGAGAGGGAGAAAAGGTGAGAGGGAGAGAAAGCGAGAGAGAGAGAAGGTAAGAGGGAGAGAAGGCGAGACGGAGAGAAGGCGAGAGGGAGAGAAAGCGAGAGAGAGAGAAACTGAGAGGGAGAGAAGAAGGTGAGAGAGAGCGCATCTTCCTCCCTCCCTCCTCCTCCTCCTACTCCTCCTTCGCCATTTCACATGCAGCTGGAGACGAAATCGGAAAGGAGGACGAAGGAGAAGTCCGACGCCGCTTGTTTGTCTTTGGAGGAGGAGTCTGTGGTTTCATCGCGGCGGCTTTTGTGATCTTATCTCCGAGTCGCTTTCATGGAGAGTTTGAAAAAAAAAGGCGGGAAACTTTGGCGCGCGCTGGGGATGGGGGAAGGGGGAGGGGGTAGGGGGGAAGAGGGAAGGGGGAAGGTACGGGGAGGGGGAAGGAGGAAGTAGGGGGTAGGGTAAGAGGGGAAGGGGGGAAGTTGGGGGGTAGGGTAAGAGGGGAAGGGGGGAAGTTGGGGGGTAGGGTAAGAGGGGAAGGGGGGAAATTGGGGGGTAGGGTAAGAGGGGAAGGGGGGAAGTTGGGGTGTAGGGTAAGAGGGGAAAGGGGAGGAAGGAAGAAGGAAGGGGGGAAGGGGGAAGGAGGAAGGGAGAAGAGGAGGGGAAGGGAGGAAGGGGGAAGGGAGAAGGTAGGGGGAGGGGAAAGGGGAAGAGGGGAAGGGAGAAGGGGGGAAGAGGGAAGGGAGAAGGGGGATGGGGAGGGGGAGGGGGAAGAGGGAAGGGGGAAGGGGGAGGAGGGAAGGGGAAAGGAGGAGGGTGAAAGGTATAGGAAGGGGGAAGGGAGAAGAGGGATGGGGGAAGAGGAAAGAGGGAAAGGGGAAAGAGGGGAAAGTGGTTGAAGGAAGGAGGAGAGGGGAAGGTAGTGGGGAGGGGAGACGAAGGCGAAAGTTGTCCCTCGAATTCCAACCGCCGCCGCCGTTCGAGTCCTCCGCTCATTATCAGTGCGGTGGCGAATGGAGGAGGAAAAGATCTCTGCATTAAAATTAGTCTTTAAGGATCGCGCTGAAAAGGCCAACGACGTTCATTTGCATAAGGCCTTTATTCCTGGAGTTGAGTCAGGGTCTGACATTCTATTTTGTTTTATAACTTGTTTGTTTGAATTCTTGGCGATCAGATCAATCACAGGATGGAGGTATATAGGTTTATGTATATAAGAATTTTATAGATCGTGTAGGAGAAATATCCATACTTCGACATAATAATCCTTATAAAGAAGGATTTATCTTGGTATAAACTAATACATAAAATTATTGATACACATATTACCTTCGAAAATTCTTCATTCTCAATCCTACGTCTTTCAATTAGTTTTACATCAGTATCCCCCAAACCCCCTTTTCTTTTAAGCTTTAAACAAGACCGTGCCATTAGAATTGCCAAATGACTTGATATTTTGAATAACATTACGTTGGTCTTTGTGATGAGGACAGCGGGAGAAAAATATGTCGTTTT
Organism: Penaeus vannamei; assembly: GCF_042767895.1. Lineage (NCBI taxonomy): Eukaryota > Metazoa > Arthropoda > Malacostraca > Decapoda > Penaeidae > Penaeus > Penaeus vannamei. The sequence goes on from NC_091581.1 coordinate 23,821,340, forward strand.
GTGTAACTTTTTCGTAAGTCTAATATGCCATCTGAAGTCTAATATTAACTCTGCTGTTTGTTCTTGTTAGTATGCTTGAAGAGCCTCTCGAGTTATTTTCTGTTTACCCTCTGATATTAAATGCAAGAAGAAAAGTGTTCTTAATGTGATCAGTATTTATATAGACATTTGTTTATTCATTCATTAATCTGTCTTTTTATATGTATACACGATAGTAACGATAGTAACAAATATTATAGTAGCAAAAGTGACATTAGAATGACAAAACGATGTTTTAAACTTTTATTTTCTCTCGATGTTATCGGTTGTAGACATAATAATGATTATGATTATGCACACCAATAAGAAATTAATCAAAATACCAATAAAAGTGATGAGGGCACTGCCACAGTTGTCATAGTAAACAGTAAAAAATATTATCGGTTGTAGGCATAATGATGATTATGATTATGCACACCAATAACTAATTAATCAAAATACCAATAGAAGTGATAAGAGCACTGCCACAGTTGCCATAGAAACCAGTAAAATAAAAACAGAAGCATAGATGTTAAAAATGGTTTTATCTCCTCCCAAAACCATCTCAACAAGCTACGAACCAGCTGCCTTAAAACACTACTGCTGCTGCTGCTGCTGACGAAAAGCTTGCGGTATCTGAAATATCCCCAAATTTACATCATATTTCACGTGAGGCCCCAACGCTCACCCCCCCCCCAAGCCAGGAGCATTTTGTTAGAGACAACTTCCTCCGGCTAAAGTGGGAAGGCGAGCGATTTTGCGCTTGAAAAATGTCCAAAACCTGCTAAGCTTGTCGCCTTTTCACGTCGCTAAATCACCCCTTTCTCTTATCTTGTGGAGGCTGAGCAAGTATGCGGGGTGATACACGCACGTGCACACACACATACGCACACATACATATATACATACACACATACACACACATACACACACACACACAAAGATAGATGACAGACAAACAAACAAACTGACAGACAGAGGCACATACACACACACACACACACACACACACACACACACACACACACACACACACACACACACACACACACACACACACACACACACACACACACACACACACACACTCGCACACACACACACACACACACACACACACACACACACACACACACACACACACACACACACTCGCACACACAGACACGCACAC
>NC_091581.1:23840031-23842531 GCF_042767895.1 Penaeus vannamei
TATGGGGTGTTGTTTTTGTCGAATTTTTCCATTTCTCCTCTCTGTGTTTGGGAAGACGGCCAGGACTCGTCTGAATATCACAAATTGATAGAAAGGGATTTAACAACTATGATAATAAACATTAAGCATTCTGATCTATAATATCAGGGTAAAACATGACTTAAAATACTAGCACTCAGCTTGCCCGTGTTTGGTAGGAAAGCCAGGACTGTCTATGAGAAATTGTTAAAGCAACGAACTCATTCCTTTCTCCCAAATGGATTGTTAACATTTAAACAAACCAACTATATATAAATGAGTATTATAATTTTCTCTTGTTGTTATAACACTAAATGTTGATATATTGATATGCCTTTAGATTTATGAAAATATGTAAACAAATGTTTCAATGACGGAGATGGATCTTTGAAATCAGAAACAGTGCACCTTTTTAAATGTCGAATAAATAATGATCTCGGCATATATATATATATATATATATATATATATATATATATATATATATATATATATATATATATATATATATATATATATATATATATATATATATATATATATATATATATATATAACATTTGTCCATAAAATAACGCAAACAGCATAAAATGATTAATCCTTCGTATTCCTGTTAAAGCAGTATAAAGCAGTTCCACTTTCTCCGAACGAAATAGACTGCTTCCTCACACAGCAAGATTTTAACGTCTTGTCACTTCCCACTCCCTCTTTTTATCATTCCTCTCTTTCTCTTCTCGCAATTTCCAACATTCCACAGACGCTCTGGGAACAAAAGCGCTGAGTCACCCGCCCGTCTATCACGCGATGTATCTATCTCCCTTCCCCCCTTCCTCTCCTTTCGCCATTCACCCTCATTTCTCACCCTTGGAAGAATCCCAGCTGTCTTTGGATTACGTCTCACCCCTCCTCCCCCCCCCCTCCCCCTCCTCTCTCTCACCCTTAGGAGAGTCTCAAAATCTGGTTTACGTCAATCAGGGAGACTTGAGAAGAAAGTAAATAAATAAAAAAAATGGAGACTTGCCGGGAGACTTATGGCTACGGGAGTACAAGGGAAACGGAGACATGAGAGTTGCAAACCCGTGTTTATGGAGGAAAGCAGCGGCAATAAAGACAGCATTTCGGGAAACATGTTATCGTAAAGCACGCTGGCGAAAAGAGCGGTCGTCGATACGCCAAAATTTCATTTCATTTTTTGTCCAAATTATGGTAGAAACGTGTCATTTTTCTGCGGGAAATGCACGGCTTGTTTGCGTGTATGTTTGAAAGACACACACACACACACACACACACACACACACACACACACACACATACACACACACATACACACACACACACACACACACACACACACACACAGAGAGAGAGAGAGAGAGAGAGAGAGAGAGAGAGAGAGAGAGAGAGAGAGAGAGAGAGAGAGAGAGAGAGAGAGAGAGAGAGAGAATGAGAGACTGAGAAAGAGAGAGAATGAGAGACTGAGAAAGAGAGAGAATGAGACTGAGAAAGAGAGAGAGAGAGAGAGAGAGAGAGAGAGAGAGAGAGAGAGAGAGAGAGAGCGAAATAGACATTAAGAAAGAAAGAAAGAGAGAGAGAGAGAGAGAGAGGGGGGGGTAGAGAGGTAGGCAGAGAGAGACACACACACAGCGAGAGAGAGAAAAAAGGAAAGAGAGAGAGAGAGAGAGAGAGAGAGAGAGAGAGAGAGAGAGAGAGAGAGAGAGAGAGAGAGAGAGAGAGAGAGTGAGTCTCTCTCCCCTTTCAAGTTGTTAACTAATGTAACTATTGAACATGGATTTAAACTCTCTTTCTCCCTCGCTCTAACTATTGTTTACAGAACACACAGAAAGTTGATCGAGCAAATATTATGAAGACTATAACTGAAAATGGAACGAAATAAAGTATTCATATTGTAACATCGTGTGTGTCCGTGCATCCGTCAATCTATGTGTATTTTGTACGTCACATGAAACATTTAGTTTTCGCAAATATAATCCTTCGTATAAAGGTAAAAAATATTAAGACGTAAGAGTAAAAAAATAAGGAGTTAATCTGACATCAGACAAGGTTGGGATCAATTAATACCCCCCTTCTAACTGCCATTAACCTTAATACTTAATGCCATAGGAAGAGCATTAAACCGTCATTCATCGAATCATTCAAAGGAAAAATCTTGTTTACGAAGACCCATGACAAAGCCGAAAAGAAGATAGAAAACAGACTCTTAATATATTTTTGTTTATGAAGGAGCGCGCAGACACCTCCGACGGGCAGCGAAGACCCCGCGAACGCCCCTTCCGCCAAGTTCGCCCCTTCCGCCAAGTTCGCCCCTTCCGCCAAGTTCGCCCCTTCCGCCAAGTTCGCCCCTTCCGCCAAGTTCGCCCCTCCCGCCAAGTTCGCCCCTTCCGCCAAGTTCGCCCCTTCCGCCAAGTTCGCCCCTTCCGCCAAGTTCGCCCCTCCCGCCAAGTTCGCCCCTTCCGCCAAGTTC
>NC_091581.1:23875031-23880031 GCF_042767895.1 Penaeus vannamei
TCAGGGAACTTTTCCCATTTCATGTCTATACACACACACACACACACACACAAACTCACACACAAACACATACACACACACACACACACACACACATAGAGAGAGAGAGAGAGAGAGAGAGAGAGAGAGAGAGAGAGAGAGAGAGAGAGAGAGAGAGAGAGAGAGAAAGAGAAAGAGAAAGAGAAAGAGAGAAAGAGAGAAAGAGAGAGAGAGAGAGACAGAGAGAAGAAAGAGGCAGGGGCCAGGATAACAAGAAAACCAACAGCATGAAAAGAACTTCCGCAGAACAAATCACAAGAAGCAATCTCTTTCTGGCGTGTTTCCGTGCCACTTCATTCCATAGACAGATAGTATGAGTTAATATTTCACAATTAAGGAAGCCTCTATCTCCTTGCCTCTCCCCTCTCGCCTTGCCCCACTTCCCTCGCTTCCCCTCCTCTCTCTTGACTTCCCTCCTTCCCCCCATGAATACGCTCTTCCCCCCCATGACTGCCCCCTCTTCTTGGTTTCGCCCCCTTCTCGTGAGTACTCTGTCTCCCCCTTGTCTTTATCCCTTCCCCCTGCCCCATGACTGCCCCTCCCCCTTGTCTATCCCCCTTCCCCATGACTCCTCTCCCCCTTGCCTTCCCCTCTTCCCTATGACTCCCTCCCCAGTTCCTAATTTCCCTCCCTCACCCTGATTTTCCCTCCCTCACCTTTGCCTTCCCCCCTCCACTATGACTCCCTCCCCAGATCCTAATTTTGCTCCCTCCGCCTGACCTTCCCTCCCTCACCCTTGCCTTCCCCCTGCACCCTGACTGATTCCCTCCCTAGTTCCTAATTTCCCTCCCTCCCCCAAACCTTCCCTCCCTCACCCTTGCCTTCCCCCTCCACCCTGACTGATTCCCTCCCTAGTTCCTAACTCCCCTCCCTCACCCTTACCTTCTCCCCTCCCCCCTGCCTTCCCCCCTCCCTTCCCCCCTCCCCCTCCCCCTTATCTCCCCCCAACCCCTCTCCAACCCCAATTTTCTCTCGCCCATCTCAACCCTCCAGCAGGAAAAAGCAATTAACCTTTTGAGCAAGTTTGTCTCAGCCATAACGACCTGGTCATTGCCTTCCTCTCCCATGTCCCTCCATGAAACTTGCCCAGAAGGGAAAAAATGGAAAGAAAAAGGGAAAATAAATATCAAAGCCTTTTCCTAAAGTGCGGGGAAATGAGACACAGAAGGGAAAAATGAAAGAAAAAGGGAAAATAAGTATCAAAGCCTTTTCCTAAAATGCGGGGAAATGAGACATAGAAGGGAAAAAATGAAAGAAAAAGGGAAAATAAATATCAAAGCCTTTTCCTAAAATGCGGGGAAATGAGACATAGAAGGGAAAAAATGAAAGAAAAAGGGAAAATAAGTATCAAAGCCTTTTCCTAAAATGCGGGGAAATGAGACATAGAAGGGAAAAAATGAAAGAAAAAGGGAAAATAAGTATCAAAGCCTTTTCCTAAAGGGCGGGGAAATGAGACATAGAAGGGAAAATAGAAAAGAAAAAGGGAAAATAAGTATCAAAGCCTTTTCCTAAAGGGCGGGGAAATGAGACATAGAAGGGGAAATAGAAAAGAAAAAGGGAAAATAAATATCAAAGCCTTTTCCTAAAATGCGGGGAAATGAGACGTAGAAGGGAAAAAAAGGAAAGAAAAAGGGAAAATAAATATCAAAGCCTTTTCCTAAAAAGCGGGGAAATGAGACGTAGAAAGGAAAAAAAGGAAAGAAAAAAGGGAAAATAAATATTAAAGCCTTTTCCTAAAGAGCAGAGAAATGAGACGTAGAAGGGAAAAATAGGAAAAGAAAAGGGAAAATAAATATTAAAGCCTTTTCCTAAAATGCGGGGAAATGAGACGTAGAAGGGGAAAAAAAGGAAAGAAAAAGGGAAAATAAGTATCAAAGACTTTTCCTAAAGAGCGGAGAAATGAGACATAGAAGGGAAAAAAGGAAAGAAAAAGGGAAAATAAATATTAAAGCCTTTTCCTAAAGAGCAGAGAAATGAGACGTAGAAGGGAAAAAAAGGAAAAGAAAAGGGAAAATATCAAAGCCTTTTCCTAAAGGGCGGGGAAATGAGACGTAGAAATGAAAAAGGAAAGGAAAAAGGAAAATAAATATCAAATTATTTTCCTAAAGAGCGGAGAAATGAGACGCAGAAAGGAAAAAAGGGAAAGAAAAAGGGAAAATAAGTATCAAATTCTTTTCCTAAAAAGCGGGGAAATGAGACGTAGAAGGGGAAAAAAAGGAAAGAAAAAGGGAAAATAAACATCAAAGCCTTTTCCTAAAGTGCGGGGAAATGTGACGCAGAAAGGAAAAAAGGAAAGGAAAAGGAAAAATAAGTATCAAAGCCTTTTCCTAAAGAGCGGGGAAATGAGACATAGAAGGGAAAAAAGGGAAGGAAAATGGAAAATAGATATCAATTTCTTTTCCTAAAAAGCGGGGAAATAAGACGCAGAAGGGAAAAAAGGAAAGAAAAAGGGAAAATAAATATCAAAGCCTTTTCCTAAAGAGCGGGGAAATGAGTCGTAGAAGGGAAAAAAAAGAAAAGAAAAGGGAAAATAAATATCAAAGCCTTTTCCTAAAATGCGGGGAAATGAGACATAGAAGGGGAAGAAAGGAAAGAAAAAGGGAAAATAAACATCAAAGCCTTTTCCTAAAGTGCGGGGAAATGTGACGCAGAAAGGAAAAAAGGAAAGGAAAAGGGAAAATAAATATCAAAGCCTTTTCCTAAAAAGCGGGATAATGAGACGCAGAAGGGAAAAAAGGAAAGGAAAAGGGAAAATAGGTATCAAAACTTTTTCCCTTTTTTTCCTTTTTTCCCTTCTACGTCTCATTTCCCCGAAATGAGACGTAGAAGGGAAAAAAGGAAAAAAAAGGGAAAATAAATATCAAAGCCTTTTCCTAAAATGCGGCGAAACGAGACGTAGAAGGGAAAAAAAGGAAAGAAAAAGGGAAAATAGATATCAAAGCTTTTTCCTAAAATGCGGGGAAATCAGACGCAGAAGGGAAAAAAAGGAAAGAAAAAGGGAAAATAGATATCAAAGCCTTTTCCTAAAATGCTGGGAAATGAGACGTAGAAGGGAAAAAAAGGAAAAGAAAAGGGAAAATAAATATCAAAGCTTTTTCCTAAAGTGCGGGTAAATGAGACGCAGAAGGGAAAAAATGAAAGAAAAAGGGATAATAAGTATCAAAGTCTTTTCCTAAAGGGCGGGGAAATGAGACGTAGAGATGAAAAAGGAAAGGAAAAGGGAAAATAGATATTAAAGCCTTTTCCTAAAATGCAGGGAAATGAGACGCAGAAGGGAAAAAAGGAAAAGAAAAGGGAAAATAGATATCAAAGCTTTTTCCTAAAATGCGGGGAAATGAGACGTAGAAGGGAAAAAAGGAAAGAAAAATGGAAAATAGATATCAAAGCCTTTTCCTAAAATGTGTGAAAATGAAACATATAAGGGAAAAAAGGAAATTAAATGGAAAATAGATATCAAAGCCTTTTCCTAAAAAGCGGGGAAATGAGACGTAGAATCACCTATTATCTTTTCAGGTAAAGAACTGACAGATGGAGTTACGATGCCCCAGGATATTACGAATTTCACGTGGTGCATTCATTCGTCATTGGAACGTGACATAGACTTCTACGATCTTCCTTTTCTTAATAGATTTGGCTCCATAAGCTTTTATTTTTCATTTTTTATTTATTTATTTATTTTAATGGTCGTGTAGATGTTCCTTTATTTATTTGTTTGTTAATTTTTTTCATGATGAAGATTTTATATTTACCGCACACAAGGCTTTCGTTATCTAAGAAAAAGCCGAAAATTATCACTCATTACTAACAACAAATCTCCAAAAATACATTTTGAGAACAATACAAAATAAATAAACAAAATACAGGACAAATAGAGAGAAAAAAAAAAAAACAAGAAAAAATATGATCAATCAGAAAAGATAAATCAAAATCGCAATCCAATTAATTACTAAAAGACCAAAACAACAAACCAACAAATCCGACAACAGAACGAAAAACGCCGATAAGGACAACCCCCCCCCCCCGCCGCGCTGTCTGCCCCGCCGCCAACCGCACGGAAGCGCCACCAGCGAACCAATGGCAAGGGCAGCCGTTCCACGAAGCCGAGGGACGTCACACAACGCCGGCTGTGACCTCGGAAGAAAGCCCTGCCACTCACGCCGGGTCAGACGCCTCGTTTGATGGGAGAAGGAGAGAGGGAAGGAGAGAAAGGGAGAGAGAAAGAAATACGATTGGGTTTTTTGTCTTGTGTTATAAAGGTAAGGGGGTCGGGGAAGAGAGAGGAAGGGAGATGGAGAAAAGAAGAGGAAGAGGGAAAAGAAGAGAGATGATTATATATATATATATATATATATATATATATATATATATATATATATATATATATATATATATATTTATATATATATATATATATATATATATATATATATATATATATATATATATATATATATATATATATATGTGTGTGTGTGTGTGTGTGTGTGTGTGTGTGTGTGTGTGTGTGTGTGTGTGTGTGTGTGTGTTTGCGTGTGTGTGTGTGTGTGTCTGTTTGCGTGTGAGTGTGTGCGTGTATGTGTATGTGTGTGTGTGTGTGTTTGTGTGTTCTGCGTGTTTATGTATGTACGAGTATGTATATATATGTTTGTATGGATGTATGTATATGTATGTATGTATGCATGTATGTGTTTATACCAATTTTTCACATATCCACTTCTTTACTCGAAATTGCCAAACAAGAAACCAAGGAGACGGACAACATGGCGCCTCATACATGAGTGACGACACACACCGCCGCGACCTTTCCTTAATATTAGCCTTTTCCCCAAGTCTGCCATTCAACGAGACTACAAAACTCTAAATTTAATGCATCCGATATACAAGAACGCCTGAGTGATAAATTATAAAAGATGACATAAATCTCGAATTGGCAACTCGACGTATGGAAGATTAGAGTTTCC
>NC_091581.1:23887531-23897531 GCF_042767895.1 Penaeus vannamei
GAGAGAGAGAGAGAGAGAGAGAGAGAGAGAGAGAGAGAGAGAGAGAGAGAGAGAGAGAGAGAGAGAGAGAGAGAGAGAGAGAGAGAGAGACAGAGAGAGACCGTGAAAGAGAAAGAAAGAGACAGACAGACAGACATACAGAACAAGAAAAAAAAACGAAACAGAGAGAAGCAGAGAAAAATAACCTTCCCCCCATTGTATCGCCCTCAGTGCATGTACGTATCTCTACACGTTCGTCTCTTCCACATGCGCGTATCTCCGCCTCCCACCACGCGTACACGAAAGCCTCTACGCACACGAAAGCCTCTACGCACACGAAATCCTCTACGCACACGAGAGCCTCTACGCACACATAAGCCCCAACCAACCTATTTGTCTCTCCCGGGGAAGTGTCAGACGCATAATAAATTCCAAGGGCTCAAAACGCACAGCATGGAATACCCAAATAGAAGAGTATGATACATCACTACACTTGCTCGACATCACCCGCGGATAACAAGACCGGGGATCTCACGGGCGCTGCGACTGAGACAATGATGTATTGCTCGATCGTCGGTGTGGGGTGGGGTGTGGGTGGGTGGGGAATGGGGTGGGTGGGTGTGGGTGTGGGTGGGGAATGGGGTGGGTGAGTGTGGGTGGGTGGGTGGGGAATGGGGTGGGTGTGGGTTGGGTGGGGAATAAGGGGTTTGGGGTGAGAGGGTTGGGGTGGGTGGGGAATGGGGTGGGTGGGTGTGGGTGGGGTGAGCGGGTTGGGTGGGTGTGGGTGGGTGTGGGTGTGGGTGGGTATGGGTGTGGGGTGGGTGGGGTGGGTGGGGAATGGGGTGGGTGGGTGGGAATGGGGAATGGGTTGGGTGGGTGTGGTGGGGAATGGGTTGGGTGGACTGTGGGGGGATGGGGGGTGAGTGTGGGTGGGGAATGGGGTGGGTGTGGAATGGGGTGGGTAGAATGAGGTTGGAGGGTTGTGTAGGGTATGGGTCGGGTACTGAGTAGATTGAGGTTGTGCGGGGGTGTTTGTGTGAGAAGGATTGGGTGGGTGGGTGTTTGTGCGGGTAGGTGACTATATATAGTGGTGGGTAGATGGAGGTGTTTGTGTGGAGGGGGGGTGCATGTTTGAAGGTAGGGGGCAGTTGGAAGGGGTAGAGTTTGTTGGGTAATTAGTAGGGATACGGGGCAGGTGGGTTAAAGGGTAGGGGAGGGTGGGTACTGGGTCATGGAGGGGGTCAGAGTAGTGGACATTGGCTATTGGTGGGTTAGGGAAAGGGGGGAGTAGGGGGAGGAGGTGGGACTGACAATACCTCTTAGTTTCTGAATAAAAAATGTACTTGATTTATGCTTGTGTTTAGTTACATATACGATCGTCATTTACATTGTTAAAAATTGGGTCATTTTGCGTAATGAAATACGATAATGATAATTCTTAAGGCATTTATATAATATAAGGGAAATATCCAGCCATTTCTTCTTTTACAACGTATCATTATTTTCATTGCCGTTCAATATTTTTCGTAATCACAAAGCTTACGATAAAAGTAATCACTGATATATTTGTTATTATAACAGCCACAATAATAACTCAAATCACTCATCATGAATAACTTTGTTTCTGTAAATGACAACATTAGTGGCAGAATAAAGACACTAAACAAACACACACAAACAAATGTACACGCGCTCACACACACGCATGTTCATACACACACACACGCAAATATATATATACATGTGTGTGTGTGTGTGTGCGTGTGTGTGTGTGTGTGTGTCTGTGTATGTGTGTGTGTGCGTGTGTGTGTGTGTGTGTGTCCGTGTGTGTGTGTATCTTTCTTGGAAGATCTCCAAACTGTTGTCTCTTCTTCTACTAAATATTTTATCGTAGAAAAAAAGTCTTATCCAGATGGTATAGCGTTTTATCATTCAAGAGCATCTGTGGTAAAATGACAATCCTAATAATTATCAGATTATAATAACACATCTTTCTCTCGGTTCCAGTGCATGTCTTTACTTTCCATCATCATTTTCTCATCATTTTCCCTGCCTTCACAAAAGAATTTCTCTCTTGTGAGGGATAAAATTAATTGGATTCTTTAATTCTGCCCATCGCTCGCAATTTGCACCGGTTCATTTTATTTTATCACTTGAATTGTTTTATTTCGATTATCTGCGCGTGCAAAGTATTCACTCTTTTTTTCTTTCTATTCTTTTTGTCTCTATTTATTCCTTGATAAAAGAGAAATAGAAAGGGATAGATAGGCTTTTCTGGTTTATATCAGCTTTATGTAAAATTTAAAAAATGTATAATGACAGATTTTATTTTGAGTTTTCGAGTCGTAAATGTTAGAATTTGGTAGATATTGTCTGTAGCGCCACACACACACACACACACTCTCTCTCTCTCTCTCTCTCTCTCTCTCACACACGCACACACACACACACACACACACAATTATTGGACATTTATTACTTATAATATGATTACCGCCGCTGCTTTGTTGTTACTTATTTTACCATAAAACATATACCCTGCAGAAAAAATGTTCTATTGCACACAAATGTCCTCAAAGTAGAGAAAGGGGCTAATTGCAAAGTCACCCCCCCCCCCTCCTTTCCGAGTGGATTCACCCTCCCCCGTTCGAGTGGGTGAGTCCCCGGGGGTCCACGCTAGAAGGAACCACCCCCTCCCTTCCCAAGTGGATGCCCGCCCCCTCCCCGCTTTGTCGAGTGGGTCTACGCCCGCACCCACTGATTAGATCCTATATCCGCGCCCACTCTCATCGTCGCCGAGTGGGTCCGACACTCCCACTCCTCCCTCTCCCTTCCGAGTAGATCTAGGACTCCTCCCCCTCCCCTCTCCGCTTCTCCGAAAGGATCCACTCCCCCCTCCCCCTGGGCCCTTACCCCTCCCCCATCCCGACCTTGCCAAGTACCCCTCCCCCCCCCACCCCCCGAGCGAGTCCACGCCCCCGTCGGGACCCGCTCGGCGCCGCTGGGCAAACCTGGTTAGCGCTCGCGACATGGAATCAACGGGCGTGTCGCGTTCCATTTGCTCTCTCAGCGACGCCGACGCATGGCCTCGCCACGTATAAACGGAGCTCTCACATCTCTTCTTTGTGCTCCGCGTTGACAGAGACGGATTAAAACTGCCCCGCTGGCTGCTGGCGGAACCACGCCGGCCTGCGCGCTGCGAGGGGCGCCCCGTGCAAACGTCCGCGAAAGGCGAGGCAACAGAAGCGTAACTTAAACCCGGGTTGTCGACCGTAGATTAACTCTTGATTGGCACTGCAGCCCGTAATGGCTTGTGTGGAGGTTCATTTATATTCTCTCGTCTAACGACCCGAATCTTGTTTCCGGTGGCGATGGATGTACTGGTCCTTCTGCTGTGCGGCCCTTTGAATGTTCTGCTGTGACTACGCTGCTTTACTGCTGATGCTCCTGCTGTGGCAATGCTGCCATGCTGCTGATGCTGCTGCTGTGGTGATGCTCCTGTAGCGCTGATGTCCCTGCTTTCCCCGAAGATGCCTTTGCCTTCACTTTCAGTTCTTCAGCTGTTGTTATAGCATCCCTCCTTCTGCGGAGTTATATTCCCTGCTTAACCATCGTTCATGCCTTGTTTCGCCTATCAAGAAATCCCTCGATGACATCCCACGCTTCACACTCCACTCCTAATCGCTCTCCTCTCACATCCGGGTCTTTTCCCCCTCCCCCTCCCCTCACATCCGGGTCTTTTCCCCCTCCCCCTCTCCTCCAATCCGGGTCTTTTCCCCCTCCCCTTCCCCTCCAATCTGGGTCTTTTCCCCCTCCCCCTCCCCTCCAATCCGGGTCTTTCCCCCTCCCCCTCCCCCTCCCCTCAATCCGGGTACTTCCCCCGTGAATCCCCTCTCCCCTCACCGGCCGCCGAATACTCTCGTCACCAACCGTTCCCTTGTAACTCCTCTCATATTTACAACCCATCCCATGGACACGCCCCCGAGAGCCCCCCCCCCTAAGCACCCCCCTTGGACCTACACCCCCCCCCTTCCCCCTCCTTCCACTCCATTAGTACGTGAGTCACTGCTCCCCAACTTGATTCCAGACCCATCTTCGCTCTCCCCGCTACAAATGGCCATTCGGGAAGTCGGGGCGAAGCGAACTTGGGGGGAAATGAAGTGAGGGCAGGGAAGAGGTCGCTGCTAAACCCCCCCCCCCTCATCTCTTGCCTCCTCTGCATCTCCTCTGACCTCTCCCTTAACCTCCCCCCCCCCCAGCTTCACCTCTCTTCTATCACCTTTCGCTACGATCTCTATTCCCCCCCTTTTTTTTTCTATCGGTCCTATTTCTATCTCCCCCCCTCTCTCGTCAATTCCCCCTCTCCGTTCACCCTTTATTCCCATTTTCTGTCCTTCCCTCCACCGCCTACCATTGCTCCCTCCTCCTCCACCTCCCTCATTCCCTTACCCCCCCCCCCCCCCCCATTCCCCCTCTTCTTCTACTCCTTACCCCTCTCATCCATCCCCTCCCCTTCTCCTCATATCCTCACCCCCGCTCATTCCCTCCCCTCATACCCACCCCACGCCCATTCCCTTCTCCTCATATCCTCACCCCTGCCCTTCCCCTCCCCTCACATCCTCCCCTGCCCATTCCCACCCCTCACATCCTCCCCCTATCCCTTCCCAACCCCTCATACCCACCCCACCCCCCAACCCCCTCCCCATCCCCTCAATCCATCCGAACCAAATAAGTTCCTCGGGGCCTCATATAAAGTATTTGGTGTATAATAGCAATTACATCAGATGGGCGACTCCCCCCCCCCCCCCCCATATGTGTCATGGCGGGCAACGATTTACCATAGTGCTCCCGGTACCTGCAGCCGTATGAACAATTAACTGAGTTTAATAGCCAGAACAGCGGCGCATGGAAACCGGCTTTTCTTTGGCAATGGTGCCGTTCCTGCCTTCGTTAAAGGGGGCGGAGGGAGAGAGAGAGAGAGGGAGGGAAGGAGGGAGGGAGGGAAGGAGAGGGAGGGAGGGAGAGAGGGAGGGAGGGAAGGAGAGGGAAGGAGGGAGGGAGAGAGAGAGGGAGGGAAGGAGTGAGGGAGGGAAGGAGGGAGGAAGAGGATGAGGAAGAAGATGAGGAAAAAGGGAGAGGGGTAAAGAGAAAGAGAGAGGGAGGGAGAGATAGAGAGAGAGAAAGAGAGAGGGAGAAACAGAGAGACAGAGAGTCAGAGAGACACAGAGAGAGAGAGAGAGAGAGAGGGAGAGAGAGGGAGAGAGGGAGAGAGAGAGAGAGAGAGGGAGAGAGGGAGGGAGGGAGGGAGGAAGAGGAAGAGGAAGAGGAAGAGGAAGAGGAAGAGGACGAGGAAGAGGGAGAGGGGTAAGAGAAAGAGAAAGAGAGACAGAGAGAGGGAGAGGAGGGAGGACAAGGGTCAGGATGAGGAAAAGGGAGAAGGGGAAAGAGAAAGAGAGAGAGGGGGGAGGGGGGAGAAATATATATAGGGAAAGATTGGGAGAGATAGATAGATAGATAGATAGATAGATAGATAGATAGAGAGAGAGAGAGAGAGAGAGAGAGAGAGAGAGAGAGAGAGAGAAAGAGAGAATAAGAGCGTTCCTAAGAGAGAATAAAGAATAAGAGGAAAAGAACACAGAGTAATGAGCAGAAAAAAAGAAACAAAAAAACAACAATAAAAAAAACAGAAAAAAGAAAACAAAAGAAACTCGAGAGAAAAAAAAAGAGATATAACGAAGGGAATGAAAGATATATATATATATATTTTCCCCCTTTTTTCCCCTGTTGACGGTTAGCTGGGTGAAAATTTGTATTCTTTTGTTACCAGCAAACCAGCGGATTTTTTTTTCTGTCTGGGAACGCCGTGGGGAGATAGCGGGGGGGGGGATGGGGGTAAGGGGGGGTAAGGGGGGGTAAGGCTCGGCGAGATTTGTACATAGAATTGGACATCATTGTACAGGGACAAGAGGGGGAGAGGACGTGAGGTAGCAGGGGAGATCTCTTTATTGAGGAAAACAGGTGGAAGGAAAGGTAGGTGTGTGTGCGAGATGGTGGGGAATGTTGGAGAGGGATAGAGAGATGGTGGGGGAATGTTGGAGAGGGATAGAGAGATGATGGGGAATGTTGGAGAGGGATAGAGAGATGGCGGGGAATGTTGGAGAGGGATAGAGAGATGGTGGGGAATGTTGGAGAGGGATAGAGAGATGGTGGGGAATGTTGGAGAGGGATAGAGAGGAGTGTGTGTGTGTGGGGGGGAGGATTTAGGGAAGGAGTGGGATAAAGATATGGAGAGGGATAGAGAGAGAGGAAGGGGATAGGGAGGAGACGGATAGAGAGACAGAGAGGGTTAAAAAATAGAGAAAGGGATAAAGAGATGGAGAGGGAGAGGAATAGGGAGAAGAGAGGGATAGAGAGAGGAAGTGGTTAAAGACACACACACACACACTCACACATCCCCTCTCCATTTCACACACGCAAACCCTCAAATTCCACCCCTCCCTCCCTCCCTCACCCCACACCACCCCCCTACCCCCACCCCCCTACCCAACCCCACCCCACCCCACAGCGCGCCTGCGGACGGCATACGTCTCTCCCTCCCTCCCTCACCTACCCCCACCCTCCATCCCCCTACCCAACCCCACCCCCCACCCCCTACCCCCCACCCCAACCCCCTAGCGCGCCTGCGGACGGCATACGTCTTCCGACATACGAAAGTCTCCACCATACCTCAACTTCGAACATAACTCCCTGTCTTTACGAGCCAGGTCCAGGGCATTGATCTCTTACAACTATTTTTAATTTTGGAATTCTGTTATTAAGAGAGATAAGGCAAGTGAAGGCGTCTCGTTGCGGTTTTTTCTCGTTTTTTTCGCTTGTCTTCTTCGTCTCCTCCTTCTTCGTCTGCTCTTTCTGTTTCTGTCTGTTTTGTTGTTCTTTTCTTTTCCTTCTCCTTTTTCTCTTTTGTTCGTTCTGTTTCTGTATATTTTTCTGTTGTTTTCTTTCCCTTCCCTTTTTCTTCTTTTTCTCTTCTGTCCTTTCTGTTTCTGTATATTTTTCTGTTGTTTTCTTTCCCTTCTCTTTTTGTTTCTTCTCATTTTTTCTCTTCTGCTCATTCTGTTTCTGTATGTTTTTCTGTTGTTTTCTTTCTCTTCTATTTTTGTTTCTTCTTCTTTTTCTCTTCTGTTCGTCCTATTTATGTATATTTTGCTGGTCTTTTGTTTCCCTTTTTTGTCATTTATTCTCTTCTGCTCATTCTGTTTCTGTATATTTTCCTGCTGTTTATTTTCCATTCTATTTTCACTTATTTCGTCTTGCTCTTCCTGGTCTTCTCTTTTCTCCCTCTTCATTTCTCCTTTTCGTTTTCCTGTCCTTCCCTCTTTTTGTCTCTCCGATTCCACTCATCTTCGTCTTATTTTATTTCCTCTTTTTCTTCCTTTACAACTATCCTCTTCCCTTGGTCTCCTTCTCCTACTTCCCTCCCCTCTTTCTCACTTTCCTCCCCCCCCCCTAATATTCTCGCTTTTCCAACATCCTTTATCCTCTTCCCTTTTCCCTTTCTCCCTTCCCAACACTCCTTTCCTTTCCCCTTATCCCCTTTCTATTACCCCAACTCCCTCTCCCCTCCCCAAAACGCCGTTTCTTTCTCCCAACCACTTTCCCCCTACCCAACACCCCTTTCCCTTCCCCCTATCCCCTCCCCCATCCCCAACCCCCCATTCCTTTCACCCAACCCCCTCCCTCCTCCCCAACATCCCGTTCCTTTCATCCTACCTCCTCCCCCTCCCCTACGCCCCTTTCCATTCCCCCTACCCCCTTATCCTTCCCCCTATCCTCCCGTTCCTTTCACCCTCCCCCCTCCCCCAAACCCCCTGTTCCTTTCCTCCCTACCCCCTCCTCCT
This sequence comes from Penaeus vannamei, assembly GCF_042767895.1. NCBI lineage: Eukaryota > Metazoa > Arthropoda > Malacostraca > Decapoda > Penaeidae > Penaeus > Penaeus vannamei. The sequence continues at coordinate 23,895,409 of NC_091581.1, forward strand.
TCCCCAAAACCCCTATCCCTTCCCTTACCCCCTCCTCCCCCCTCCCTAAACCCCGTTCCCATCTCCCTCCAACTATCCCCTTCCCCCATCCTCCTCCCCAAACCCCCCCCCCGTCCCCCCTCCCTAAACCCCGTTCCCATCTCCCCTCCCCCTATCCCCTTCCCCCCCTCCTCCTCCCCAAAACCCCCCGTCCCTCCTCCCAACGCCCCCTTCCTCCCCCTCCTTCCCCCCTACCCTCCCCCTGCCCTCCTTCCCCCCTACCCCCCTACCCTCCCCCTCCCCCTCCTCCTCCCTCCCTCCTCGAAGAGCCTTACGCATAGAAAGAGCGCCGTCTGCAGCTTCCTTCCGCCTTGGCACTCCTCCAAGACGAAGACCTGGAGAAACCTGGCCCTGGAACCCCCCGGCGAGACAAAGGCTTCCCCCCCCGCTGCAAATTGCGCCGCGACGAATGGGGCCTAAATTATCGATCGTAAAGATGGATTTTAAAGGCCCTTTCGCGGGGAGGTGTTATGATCGGGGAGGGGAGGGTGGGTGGGTGTTGGGTGGTGGGGGGGGGGAGGTCGGTCTTCTGAGGGTGGGTTAGGTAGGGGGTGGGGAGTGGAGGAGGAAGGAGGAAGGAGGGAGGAGGTGGACACAGGAGGAAGGGTGTGGAGGAAGGTGGAGGAAGGAGGTGGGGTGTGGAGGAGGAAGGAGGGATGTGGAGGGGATTGGAGAGAGGAGGAGGGGTGTGGAGGAACGAGGAGGGGTGTGGAGGAAGGAGAAGGAGGTGGAGGAAGGAGGAGTGGTGTGGAGGAAGAAGGAGAAGGAGGAAGGAGGTGGAAGAAGGAGGAAGGAGGAGGGGTATGGAGGAAGGAGGAGGAGGAGGAGGAGGGAAGTGGAGGAAGGAGGAGTGGTGTGGAGGAAGGAGGAGGAGGGAAGTGGAGGAAGGAGGTGGAGGAAGGAGGAGGAAGGAGAAGGAGGAAGGAGGAGGAGTGTGGAGGAAGGAGGAGGGGGAGATTGAACTTGGGGTGCGCGTATTGTGGGTGGGTTAGGGAATGGGGATGGGGGAGGGGGGGTGGTAGTGTTGGGTTGAGGGAGGGAAATATGAGTGAAGGAGGGGAAGGGATGGGAAGGCAGGGGACGGACTGGGTAGGAAAAGAGATGAGCAGGGAGAGGAATGGGTTGGAGGAGAGAGGGGACAGGGGAGAAAAGGGAATGGGGGGGGGGGGCAGAAGATGGGTTTTGGAGATAATTAGCGAAAGGAATGGGTTACAGGAGGAGGGGGGAGGGTTGGAGATGCAGTGGGGAGGGGAGAAAGGGGGAAAGGGGGTAATAGATGGGGTTGGTTGTAAAGTAGAAAATATAGGAGAGGGGGAAGGAGAAGAAGGGAGAGAAGAGTGTGAAATACGTATACGAAGAAGGGAGAGAATAGAGGAGGGAGGGGATATGGTGAGGGAGAAAGTATAGGGAAAGACAAAGTATGAGGAGGGACGGAGTAGAGAGTATCAGGAGGAAGGCAAACATGAGGAGAAAGAGAGTATGAGAAGAGAGGAAGTATAGGGAGTGACAGAGTATGAGGAGGGATCCGGTAGAGAGTTTTAGGAGGGAGGGTACACGAGGAGAAGGAGAGTATGGGGAAGGAGGAGATATGAGGAAGGGAAGGAGGAAAATCATACTGGATTCTCACTCTGGAGACACCGCGAAGACGGCTCCTTCCCGAGACATCTTCACTTGCTCTTCACCTGTGCTGTGTTACCTTTATCATCATTAATTCTGTGATCATCATTCGAAGGTATCTGTGTTGCAGGTGAAATTTTAAACAAAAAAATAACATTCAACAAGACGGGATTTGTCTGAGAAACACCCTTGGACCAGCATGCCTTCATTTACGATAGTGATAATTATGCTGATGTTAAGACTTATTGAAAATCGTGAATGGAAATGGTGTTAATAACAATAACAAGACAAAAATAATTGTAACGAGGATAAGTACATCAACATTATGCTAGCATTAAGGATATAAAAAAAAAAAATGCTAATTGTCATAATGACACCCAAAGCAAATTTTCGAATTGATCATAAACATCATCAATCTTGTTAATATTATCAACAAATATATGAGAGATTACGAGAAAATATTTTGT
>NC_091581.1:23907531-23912531 GCF_042767895.1 Penaeus vannamei
AATGGCGATGAGGGAAGGCGGAGAAGAGCAGCATCTTAGGTCCGGTGGCCATGTCCTCGGATCCTGCGACAGAAGGGTTGTGAGGAACCGCCTACAACCTGGCTCCTAATAAGCCTCTGCCGCTGCGTGCACTGTGGGAACATACCGTGGCTGCGACAGGCAACTTTTGCATAGTTTGGAAATTAATTAATATTGATGAAAAAAAATTGTGAGGCGATCGGAAGGGACCAGTTCGTTTCGGCGTGAAAGCTCTTCTCTTGGACAGCCGTTCCTTTGAACAAGCAAAATGCATTTGGAATCTTTCGTTCTCTCGCCTGTCTTCCTGTCTGGAAGTCTGACATTATCTAATTTCTCTCTCTCTCTATCTCCCTCTCTCTCCCTTTCTTTGTCTGTCTGTCTCTCTCTCTCTCTCTCTCTTCCTTTCTTTCTCTCTTTCTTTCTTTCTCTGTCTGTCTGTCTGTCTGTCTCTCTCTCTCTCTCTCTCTCTCTCTCTCTCTCTCTCTCTCTCTCTCTCTCTCTCTCTCTCTCTCTCTCTCTCTCTCTCTCTCTCTCTCTACTCACTCTAACTCTGCTCTAACTCTGGATTCCATTTATCATTCTTTCCTTTCAGGCGCAATCACCCTCCATTATGGAAAAGATTTGGGAGAGAATTAACTGCAAACATGGTTCTCTTTTGTGCACGAAGGGGAATTTACTTTCTGCAATGATGAAGAGTGTTACCTGCGTTGTTGTATAGTATTTGTTTATGATACAACCGCATTCATACGCATATGTTTATATATATATATATATATATATATATATATATATATATATATATATATATATATATATATATATATATATATGTGTGTGTGTGTGTGTGTGGGGGGGGGGCATGTATGAGTGTGTGTGAGGGCATGTAAAAGTGTGTGTGTGTGTGTGTTTATGTATGTGTGTATTAATGCGTACACAGACACACACACACACACACACACACACACACACATTTCTATATATATATATATATATATATATATATATATATATATATATATATATATATATATATATATATATTCTCATAGAAATAGAAGAGGAGGAGGAAGCAGATGATGATGACCTTAGTCCAGGTTTGCTAGCCAGAGAAATCAAATCAGCTGTAAAGGAATCCAAAAATGCCAAGGCTTGTGGACCAGATGATATTCCATCAGTCTTTAAAGAGCCTTATTGGAGATGCCAAGGAAGAAGATCACACAAAAATCTCCATAAAACGAAAAGTAATCATGTGCTGAGAACATAGAACAATAAGCTTGATTGTTCATGCATCAAAAATAATGATCAAAAGATTAGCAAGAAAGTTAAAAACAGAAGCTGAAGAATATATTAGAAAGGACCAATCTAGATTCAGATGAGGATGTTGAACACGAGATGCAACTGACTGTATGAGGATGATGCAAGAAAGTTCTAGGTGTTGATGAGAAAATGTTTGTTAGTTTTATTAACTTTGAGAATGGATTTGATAGGGTTCAGTGGACAAAATTACTGGAAATTCTAAAAAAAAGGAAAGAAAAGAAAAAGAAAAGACAATAACAAAATTACTGGAAGTTCTAAAAAAAAAGGAAAGAAAAGAAAAAGAAAAGACAAAAACACAATTAAAGGAAATTCTAAAAAAAAGAAAAAGAAAGAGCAAAAACAAAAACAAAATTGCTGGAAATTCTTTAAAAAAGAAAGGAAAAGAAAAAGATGAAGAAAAAACAAAATTACTGGAAATTCTAAAAAAGAAAGAAAGAAAAAGAAAAAAACAAAATTACTGGAAATTCTAAAAAAAGGAAAGAAAAACAAAATAGAATTACTGGAAATTCTAAAAAAGAAAAACCATTCACAGGAGAGATAAAAAGTTGTTAAAGAACATATACCTAAATCAAACTGTAACAGTACATATTGCAGGTGAAGATTCGGAGCTTGGAACTGTTGCAAGAGCAGTGAGACAGGGATGTTCAAAATCACCGATTCTGTTCAACATTCATGCAAAAGCAATGACGAAAGAGCCAGTGAAAGATCTAGAAGCTGACATTAAGGTAGGAGATGAAATAGTAAAATCTGTTTCGCTCATGACAAGTCAGTTGTTTGAGCTACAAAAGAAGGTCTACATAGGAGGCCAAATAAGATGAACTGGAAAACAGAAAACTATAGAATTGAAATGAATACATCAAAGACAAAGGTAATGAAAATTGCAAGAAGACAAGAACCTCCAATAAATATGCGAATTCAGGCGAAACCATAGAGGAAGTCGGTCATTTCAAATATCTAGGAAGTATCAGAACACGAGAAGGAGACAGCACAAAGGAAATTAAGAGCAGAATAGCATATGTATACATGTATATACATACATATATACATATATACATATACATATATATATATATATATACATATACATATACATATACATATGCATATATATATATATATATATATATATATATATATATATATATATATATATATATATATAAACATAAATTTATACATATAAATACGTATATATATATATATATATATATATATATATATATATATATATATATATATATATATATATATATATATATATGTATATATATATATATATATATATATATATATATATATATATACATATATATATATATATATATATATATATATATATATATATATATATATATATATATATATATATATATATATATACGTATTTATATGTATAAATATATGTTTATATATATATATATATATATATATATATATATATATATATATATATATATATATATATGCGTGTATGTGTGTTTATATATGTATATGAATATAAAGACATACATAATTATGCATATATATACATATATATTTGTATATATACACATACATACATATATATATATATATATATATATATATATATATATATATATATATATATATGTGTGTGTGTGTGTGTGTGTGTGTGTGTGTGTGTGTGTGTGTGTGTGTGTGTGTGTGTATCTGTGTGTGTGTGTACACACGCACAGATACACACAAATGTATGTATGTATACATATACATACATTTGTACACTATATTTATGTGTGTATATATATATATATATATATATATATATATATATATATATATGTATGTATGTATGTATATATATATATATATATATATATATATATATATATATATGTATGGATGTATTTATTTATTTATTTATCTGTACACATAAACACATATGTACGTACGTATATGCATTCATATATGAATATATGTATATATACGTATGTATATATCTATGTGTATGTATATATATGAATATAAATGCATATATATATATATATATATATATATATATATATATATATATATATATATATATAGAGAGAGAGAGAGAGAGAGAGAGAGAGAGAGAGAGAGACAGAGAGAGAGAGAGAGAGAGAGAGAGAGAGAGAGAGAGAGAGATTGGTTGTTTGATAGGTAGGTAGATAGATAGACAGACAGGTAGATAGATATATAATTATTCTTATATATATTTATACATGCATACATAGTATAATACGAGTTCATTATTTAGGCTATACACATATATTGCCTGATAAGTTAACTCCACCGTTTTTATATGATGAGACGACGAAGAATACTTCAGTCATCCCTCGAATTTCTCCCTGGCACTCTGTTTTCTATGGAGGCCACGCAGTCGAACGAATGGCATTCATATAACATGTAATATTAATCTTTGCGTATTACTTTTTCGTTTTGTTTGTATAATTTCAACAAATGCTATTGTCGATTTCATTATCTGACTCGTACTTCATATTTTCAAATTCCAGATTACAGTAATCTGTCGACAAATTACAACAGCGAGTGGAAATTGAACGGTAAAACCTCTAACAGCATTTTCATTCATCTATTTATTTATATATTTTTTCATGCGTCGATCCAATCATTGTTTCAAGATTAGAGTGCAATCTCTCCATTTTTTCCATTGAGGAATTCGAACCACAAGAAAAAAAGGAAGTTTTCCGTTAACCTTCCTCTCACAATTGTTCCAATAATGCTAATCACCCCTCAAGCACGATTCGCGAATACCTCACGTAGTCACAAGGACCCATTTGTGTCTGGTCTGCGTCAGGCTTGTGGTTGGGTCCTGTCTGGTTGGATGGTAACAGGTCAGGTAGGACTGGCTGTCTTGCCTGACTGAGGGAGGGCAGATCCTAGCTAAGCTTTAAGCTCTATACAAAATCGATATCCCAACTCGACCCGTCCAGGACCCCCCCCCCTCCTCCTCCGCTCCCACATCTCTCCCCCTTCCCCCCCACCCCCCCATTTTCTGCCATCACTGGTCAAATCCACTTTTTTTTAACATTAAATGTACTGGCTTTATTATCTGTGTAGCCGGTAGCTCCCGTCACTGCGGATATGTACCCACGCAGTGTATTATGAATTCATTTTTTATGCTTTCAGTACAAAGGAATGTATAAATGCTTACAAATCAAAGAGTGAATAAACGAACAAAGAATCGACAAGAAAAGTATTTAGAGCGGCTTTTGCGTCTATGAATATCTGGATGAAAATCGAAACTTAATTGTCAATGTTCATACGGTGTGTATCGGACCTTTCATTTATTTATCTTTTTATTATTTTTTTATTTTTATTATTATTATTATTATTATTTTTTACATAATCTGGGGAAATATACAGGAATGCTTCTCAGTAAAATTGAATTGATTTGATGATAGGAACTAGTGATTGTGTTAATCTCGGATTGATCTACAGTATATCTTTAAAAATTATTTCCCCACAGGTAAACAATCTTAAGTAATTTTCTCACGTACAATTTTCTTTTTATTTCTCTTTTGCCGCTCGTTATTAGACTTTTAAGTATTTCGTGTCACTCTTACGAATTTGTGGTATTGATTAATATCATCGACTATTAATTAATCAAATTATGTATACTGTTGACGAAGTCTGTACTTATTAGTGTATCCAATTACACGTTA
>NC_091581.1:23922531-23930031 GCF_042767895.1 Penaeus vannamei
GACACCTATCTTTCCAATAGCATTCTTGCCTTTCCAAATACCTACCTGCCTTTTTATTCGGCCACCTGCCATTTCCAGCGCATATCTACTTTCCCAACGCCCATATCTACCTATTCGGACGCCCACCTGCCCTCCCGAACCCCGGTCCAGCGCATATCTACTTTCCCAACGCCCATATCTACCTATTCGGACGCCCACCTGCCCTCCCGAACCCTAGTCCTAGCCATCTCAACACCTACTTGTGTTTTCGGACGCCCTTCTACTCCTCCGGATACCCACCTGTGTTTTGGAATGTCGGTCTATCTTTGTGGAGACGCTCGGGTACCATTCAGGGCGTTTTCATTCCCTTTCTTTGTTTATCTTTTATCTTTTTTGTTCCTCCTTTTATTTTACATTTCCTCCTCCACCTCTTTCTCTTACTACTCCTCCTCCTCCTTCTCCACAACCACCAATTCCTCCTCCTCCTCCTACTACTCCTTCTCCACCACCACCACTACCTCCTTCTCCTTCTCTTCTTCTTCCTCCTCCTTCTTCTTCTCTTCTCCATCCTATTTCTTCTCCTCCTCCTCCCTTTTCCCTTTCTTCTTCCCCCCACCTACTTCTCCTCCTCCTCCTCAACCTACTTCCCTCTATTTCCCCCTATCCCTCCACCTCCTCCTCGATTCCCTCTCTACCCCTTCTTCCCCCCTCACCTCTTCCAACACCGCTTCTTCCACCACTTCCTTGGTCTTACCTCCATCCCCTCCCCACTTCCCTCCCCTTACCTTCCCTCCTCTTCTCTCCCCCACTTCCCTCAGCCCTTCCCTCCCCTCACTCCCTCAATGCCTCACCCTCCCCCCTCCCTCACCTCCTCCCCCCACTTCCCTCCCCTTACCCACCCCTCCCTCCTCTCTCCCCCTCTTTAACCTCTCCCTCACTCCCTCACCCTCGCCCACTTCCCTCCCCTTACCCTCCCTGCCTTACCTCCCCCACTTCCCTTACATCCCCCTTACTCCCTCCTCCCTAACCTCCCTCCCCCTCCCTAACCTCTCCCTCACTCCCTCACCCCCCCTTCCTCCTCTCCCTCCCTCCCTCCTCCTCTCCCCTTCTTCTTCTTCCTCCTCCTCCTCCCCTTCCACGCGAAACAGTAATGAGGGCAGATGGCAAAGATGACTATATCAGCCTATGAAAGCCTCCTGGAATGTCTTCATTATGACGTCAGATGAAGCTTACTCACACCTACTTACGGCTAAGATGCTGCAGATGTTGCTGTAAGTGGAATCTTAAGTGGTTGTGTGTGTAATGATGTCAATATATATTTTTTTCTTCTATATTCTCAAATAGAGGTTTGAGTTGAAGTTTGAGGATGCTTGTTAAGTGTTGTGGTATCTTAAGTGTTGTAAGTGGTTGTGTGTGTAATGATGTCAATATATTTTTTTTCTTCTATATTCTCAAATAAAGGTTTGAGCTGAAGTTTAAGGATGGTTGTTAAGTGTTGTGGTATCTTAAGTGTTGTAAGTGGTATCTTAAGTGTTGTAAGTGGTATCTTAAGTGGTTGTGTGTGTAATGATGTCAATATATATTTTTTTCTTCTATATTCTCAAATAGAGGGTTTGAGTTGAAGTTTGAGGATGGTTGTTAAGTGTTGTGGTATCCTTAGTGTTGTAAGTGGTATCTTAAGTGTTGTAAGTGGTATCTTAAGTGGTTGTGTGTGTAATGATGTCAATATATATTTTTTTCTTCTATATTCTCAAATACAGGTTTGAGTTGAAGTTTGAGGATGGTTGTTAAGTGTTGTGGTATCTTAAGTGTTGTAAGTGGTATCTTAAGTGTTGTAAGTGGTATCTTAAGTGGTTGTGTGTGTAATGATGTCAATATATATTTTTTTCTTCTATATTCTCAAATAGAGGGTTTGAGTTGAAGTTTGAGGATGGTTGTTAAGTGTTGTGGTATCTTAAGTGCTGTAAGTGGAATCTTAAGTGGTTGTGTGTGTAATTATGTGAATGAATATATATATTTTTTCTTCTATATTCTCAAATAGAGGTTTGAGTTGAAGTTTAAGGATGCTTGTTAAGTGGATCTGTTCGAAAGGGAGGGATAAAAGTGGGTGTGGATAATTATGTACGATAGAGGAAAATAAAGAAAGAAAAAAGAAAAAAAAAGTGCAAAAATGCAGAGCAAAAATATTTTAGAGACAAAAAAAGAAGAGAACAACAACAACAACAAAACAAAAAACAAACAAACAAAAAAGTTAAGTTAAAAAAAAGTAAAAAAAAAACTGAAAACGAGACGACAATTAGCGAAATAAAACGAAAGCTAGAACAAACACAAGATAATAACGAAAAGCAAAGGAAAGACCAAGAAGGAAAGAGAGGAAGACGAGCCGAGGAAAGTGTGGGAATGTTCAGGAGTGTTCACGACATTTGTACCTGAACATTTACAGGTAATGGCTCTCACTAACAAGAAAAAATCCGTTATTCTATGAACGGAATCTGGACCAGTGCCCAAATACCACTAAATATGTTGTCTCGTATGGCTGAACAGGTGAACGGATGAACAGGTGAACGGATGAACAGGTGAAAGGATGAACAAGTGAAAGAATGAACAGGTGAAAGGATGAACAGGTGAAAGGATGAATAAGTGAAGGGGTAAAAAGATGAACGGGTGAACAGGTGAACGGGTGAACGGGTGAACGGGTGAACAGGTGAACGGGTGAACAGGTGAACGGGTGAACAGGTGAAAGGATGAACAGGCGAACGGGTGAACAGGCGAACGGGTGAACATGTGAACGGATGACCAGTTGAAAGGATGAACAAATGAAAGGACGAACAGTTGAAAGGATGAACAGGTGAACGAGTAAAAAGGGGAACGGATGAACAGGTGAACAGGTGAACGTTTAAAAGGGTGAACGAATGAACAGGTGAACCGGTGAACTGGCAAACTGATTAATTGATGAACGGATGAACCGATAAACGAATAAATAATTGAACGGATGAACAGGTGAACAGATGAACACGTGAACGAATGAACAGGTGAACTAATGAACAGGTGTGTACCCCACTACATCATTTTGATTTTGCGATATAAATTCAAAAATACAAGATGAATTTCAAACACTGGATGTGTCATTCCTTCACAATGAGATATTTGTAATAACTTTATTATTTCTAATAGTCTACTTTTGATTTTTTTTTCGAATTCTTAGCCTTGGTTACGATTTTTATTATGCTCTTTGGCTGTCTATGTTTTTTTAAGAGTTATCTTATTTCATTTGTTTATTTGTTTATCTATCTATTCATTTTAGTAATCTACCATGTCTAAAAATATATGATAAATTAATAAAACAATATTCATGTAAGTTTACACTCGTGTTTGAATCTCTGTCGGCCTATCTATCTGCACATATCCCTGTCTATCTATAATTTCCTTAACAAAGAGCAAAGCATCTGTGTATCAACCTACAATGCCACTGATTATGGATTAGTACACTGCAACATTTCACCTGCTTTGATTGCACCAAATACGATTGTATTTTTCCTCACAATTCCTTACCAGTATTACCTCTTATTAGAATAGTTTGTTTATATAGTTTATATCAGTGCCTTTGTATGCCATTGCACTCCCCCCCCCCCTTCCTGCACTTTCACGCATGCAGTCTAGGAATTCATGGGGTATTGAGTAGGTTCAATGTGCATTTCATGTCTGTACTTTCACTACTTCAGGGAATTCAGGAAATTCGTCAGATACCTTTTTGCTGAATATTTCTTTTCATATAAAATGATGTGTTATATTTATGATTCCTTTGATATTTTATACTTATTTGTATATGATGAAATTCTATCTTTTCGTATATAATAATGTGACATATTTATGATTCCTTTGATATTTTATACTTATGTGTATGCGATATATCTATTATTCTATACCTGCTACTGTACGAGGACACCGCTATCTCATATCAAAGTTCTAACCGCCATAGAATAGTTTGCGTTGTATATTTGTTCTATATCAACACCCCAGCCAAGCGAATACACCTTCAACTTACATCAGAACCCCATTCCCCCTTTCTCCCTCTCCCCTTCTCCTAACTCCGCACTTGGAGATCGTCCTTGTCATCTCTCTCTCTCTCTCTCTCTCTCTCTCTCTCTCTCTCTCTCCTCTCTCTCTCTCTCTCTCTCTCTCTCTCTCTCTCTCTCTCATTCACACACACCCATTTTCTCTCTCCTCTGCACACGCTTACATCTCTCCCTCTCTCTCTCTCTCAACCTTCCTCTCCCTCTCTCTCTCTCTTTCACACACACCCCTTTTCATTCTTTTTTACACATACTCTCTCTCTCTCTCTCTCCCCTCTCCTTCACCCTCTCTCCTTTCACACACACCCTTTTTCTCTCTCTTTTACACATGCTGACATTTTCTCTCTCTCTCTGTCTCTCAACCTCCCTCTCTCTCTATCTCTCTCTCTTTCACTCCACACACCCTTTCTCTCTCTCTCTCTCTCTCTCTCTGTCTCTGTCTCTCTCTCTCTCTCTCTCTCTCTGTCTCTGTCTCTCTCTCTCTCTCTCTCTCTTTCACCCACACACCCTTTCTCTTTCTCTCTCTCTCTCTCTCTCTCTCTCTCTCTCTCTCTCTCTCTCTCTCTCTCTCTCTTCTTCTCTTCTCTCTTCTTCTCTCTCTCTCTCCTCTCTCTCATCTCTCTCTCCTCTCTCTCTCTCTCTCTCTCTCTCTCTCTCTCTCTCTCTCATTCTCTCTCTCTCTCTCTCTCTCTCTCCCTTCGGAAACTGACTCGTCAATTTAAACTTTTCCCACGTTCTGTATTTTCCTCGTAGGGAGTCCGTAAATTCCCCTCGCATGGTCCGACAGCTCGTAGGCTCCTCTCGAGAAGGAGAAATATCAGGTTTTCCTCACTTATTCAGAAGTTTGGGAGGTCCAGCTTAAGCGTTATAGTTGGGTATTTTTCTCACGGACTCTTGTGTTCGTGGGCGTAAAGGCAGGGGTGACGGGGAGTGAAGTGTGTAGACAGTGGGGTTGGTCTGTGTGTGTTTCCTTTTGCGTGTGTGTGTTGTGTGCACGTGCGTGTTTCTCGTTTTTATTTTATTTATTTTTTTATTTATCTATTTATCTTTTTTATTGTGTGTGTGTGTTGGTTGGTTGATAAGGTATCTGTATATGCCTCTGTGTGTGCACTGTGAGTGTGCTTGTGTGTGTATGTGTGTGTGTGTGTGTGTGTGTGTGTGTGTGTGTGTGTGAGAGAGAGAGAGAGAGAGAGAGAGGAGAGAGAGAGAGAGAGAGAGAAGAGAGAGAGAGAGAGAGAGAGAGAGAGAGAGAGAGAGAGAGCGAGAGAGGGAGGGAGAAAGGGGGGGAGGGAGACAGAGGGAGAGAGAGAGAGAGAGAGAGAGAGAGGGAGAGGGAGGGAGAGAGAGAGAGAGAGAGAGAGAGAGAGAGAGAGAGAGAGAGAGAGAGAGAGAGAGAGAGAGAGAGAGAGAGAGAGAGAGACAGAGAGAGACAGAGAGAGAGAGAGAGAGAGAGATAGCAAGGCGGAGAGAGAGTGAGAGAGAGAGAGAGAGAGAGAGAGAGAGAGAGAGAGAGAGAGAGAGAGAGAGAGAGAGAGAGAGAGAGAGAGAGAGAGAGAGAGAGAATTGTAATCGAAATCAAGCATTTCCGTCAGGCAGTTTGACAATGCTTGACATGCTTACGAGACCAAACCAAGATACCTGACCAAGAATTTCCTTCAAAAACAAGAATGAGTAAGATTTTTCAAGAAATCTTTTATAACTAGGACTGAAAGATAGAGATCGAGAGATAGATAGATAAACGTACGGACTGACAGACAGAGAGAAAGAAAGAGTGATAGACAGATAGAGAGAAAGAAAGAGAGTGATAGACAGATAGAGAGAAAGAAAGAGAGAGTGATAGACAGATAGAGAGAAAGAAAGAGAGTGATAGACAGATAGAGAGAAAGAAAGAGAGAGTGATAGACAGATAGATAGAAAGAAAGAGAGAGTGATAGACAGATAGTGAGAAAGAAAGAGAGTGATAGACAGATAGAGAGAAAGAAAGAGAGTGATAGACAGATAGAGAGAAAGAAAGAGAGAGTGATAGACAGATAAAGAGAAAGAAAGAGAGAGTGATAGACAGATAAAGAGAAAGAAAGAGAGAGTGATAGGCAGATAGAGAGAAAGAAAGAGAGAGTGATAGACAGATAGAGAGAAAGAAAGAGAGAGTGATAGACAGATAGAGAGAAAGAAAGAGAGAGTGATAGACAGATAACGAGAAAGAAAGAGAGAGTGATAGACAGATAAAGAGAAAGAACGAGAGAGTGATAGGCAGATTGAGAGAAAGAAAGAGAGAGTGATGGACAGATAGAGAGAAAGAAAGAGAGAGAGATAGACAGGCAGAGAGAAAGAAAAAGAGAGTGATAGACAGATAGAGAGAAAGAGAGAGTGATAGACAGATAGAGAGAAAGAAAAAGAGAGTGATGGACAGACAGAGACAGAGAGAGAGAGAGAGTGATAGACAGAAAAAGAGAAAGAAAGAGTGAGACAGATAGAGAGAAAGAAAGAGAGAGATAGACAGATAGAGAGAAAGAAAGAGAGAGTGATAGACAGATAGAGAGAAAGAAACAGTGATAGACAGATAGAGAGAAAGAAAGAGAGAGTGATAGACAGATAGAGAGAAAGAAAAAGAGAGTGATGGACAGACAGATAGAAAGAAAGAAAAAGTGATAGACAGATAGAGAGAAAGAAAGAGAGAGTGATAGACAGATAGAGTGAAAGAAAGAGAGAGTGAAAGATAGACAGAAAGAAAGAAAAAGAGATTGATAGACAGACAGAGAGAAAGAAAGAGAGAGTGATAGACAGACAGAGACAGAGAGAGGAGAGCGAGCGCAGAGCCCGTTCCCCAACCGACACTCCTACCAAAGCCGCCGGCGCCGCCCCGCGCCAACTGCGCTCCGGTCGCGCTCCCGGGCAATAATCGCCGTGTGATTGCAGCCCCGAATTTTCCTCAGAATAATCAAAGGGGCGCTGAGATTAATTACTGTTGCAGGCAAGGTGCCGCGGCGCGACTCGGCGAGGGAGGGAGGGAGGGAGGGAGGGAGGGAGGGAGGGAGGGAGGGTGGGAGGGAGGGGAGGGAGGGAGGGAGGGGAGGGAGGGAGGGTGGGAGGGAGGCGGAGGAGAGGGGAGGGAGGGAGGGAGGGAGGGAGGGAGAGGGAGGAGAGGTAGGAGAGGGGGAGGGAGGGAGGAGAGGGAGGAGAGGGAGGGAGGGAGGGAGGAGGGAGGGAGGGAGGGAGGGAGAGTGAGTGAGTAGAGTTTTGAGTGAGTGAGTGAGAGAGAGAGAGAGAGAGTAGAGAGATGAGAGAGAGAGAGAGAGAGAGAGAGAGAGAGAGAGAGAGAGAGAGAGAGAGTTGGGCGCGGGGTGTGCGTTGCTGCGGCGGGGAGGGGGAGTGGGGAGGGCGAATAAGTGGATGGATAGGTGGATGTATAAATGTGTGTGTGTGTTTGTTTACACACACACACTTATAC
>NC_091581.1:23940031-23950031 GCF_042767895.1 Penaeus vannamei
CCCTTGCCTGTCGAGGGTGTGACGTGCCTTTTTGTGGGGTAGTGAGTCAAAGCGCTTCTATCATTCATTAAGCCTTACTTTCTAGATCATAGTGATGGATTCAAGTTTCATCCTGCCTCATAGGTCTGTCAAAGAGTCCTCTTGATTTACTTGGCACATGGCTAAAAGAGCCTTAGAACAATGAACTCATTCCTGCATCTGGATAGGTGTGCGTAGCCCTGGAACCCATCAAGCAGACATTTCCAAATGCAGATCGTTATGAATGATTTTGTCCATAGACCTAACGCTAATCTTGACATTTTGGTCTAGCTAATGAACAGTAATATAGCGATCTTCCAAGATGGCAGGATCCACTTGATAGATGGTATCCTCATCAATGGCAGACTGGGGTTGCCCTAGAATAGTAGTTTTCACAGATCTTCAACCACACCTGATCCGGTAAGTTGCTCTTGTTTCATCGGTCTCATGTGCTGCGGCCATCAAGTATAAAACTCTGAATACTACACAATAATCCAGTAGTTCCATTTTCACATACTGCACCTTCACTACTGTAACAAAAATTTTTTATGAGTTGAGGATTGGAAATCAACACATGACCTATAGAGATATGCATGTTATTTCAGCCTTCTAGGTTAGACAATTAGGTCAGGGGAAATCTTTAATGAGAACCCCTCATTTGTGCGTGTATGGGTACATATATATATATATATATATATATATATATATATATATATATATATATATATATATGTGTGTGTGTGTGTGTGTGTGTGTGTGTGTGTGTGTGTGTGTGTGTGTGTACACATATAAACACATAAATCCACACATAATTATACATATTTGTATATATGTATATATCCATAAATATATATGTGTGTGAAAAAATAAGACCCTCCCCAACTAGGATTCGACCCTTTGTCATTGCAAGCAAGTAACTGGAAGACAGACACTCATACCAACTGAAATAGGAAGTGGCATATTACAGCAGGTTTGTAAATCTAAACATTATAAGAAAAACAAAGCATATTCTCTTCAACTAACCCAATTAAAGTCTAAGTTTGATTTTAAATTAAATCAACCCTGTGTCTACTAACTATAAAACAATAATCATTATAATAAAAACTTAACCACTGAGTAGGCAAGCCAGCCCAAGTCAGCGTCAGGCAGGAAGAGTTGGTATCAGGAAGGGCATCCGGCCTTAACAAAATATATGCCAGCACCTAGATTATAGTGACCCAATATAAGAATTAGAAAAAGCTACAGCAAAAGAAAGAAGAATCATTGCAATAAACAAAATGAAAATAAACGCGATGGGACCAAAACGCTCACACCCCAATTTCCCTTATATCTTTCCATTATTTACTTGGCCATTAAGTAATCGATCCTTCCCTTCTTTCTCGATTTTCCTCTCTTACCCTTTGCTTTGATATATAATTCCATTCCCAATCTGTTTCTTGGTACAATGGCAACTGTCTCCTTCGACTAATTCCGTTGCTGTATCTATAGGCTCCCAAAATAAGGGGAAAATAAGCAAAATCTACAGACACTGGGGCTGGCAAACCATGGCATGTCTGGGGACGCCTCACCAGCCCTAACCATTCCTTCTTCCTGCACAGTTATTACAATTAAAACATGGATTCACGATTACAGTGAACCCTCGCTATAACGCGGTTCACATTTCATGTTCTCGCTACTTCACGGATTTGCATTGTGCATCGTGTTCTGCATTCTGATTGGCTAAACAGTCTCTCCGCTCCTTCTCTACCTGTGTGTCAATAACGTTACGGTTTAATATGTACATGTACGTAAAACAGCTTGCCAAATTTAAGTTTGCAAATTTTCTCTAAAACCAATGAAGCCTTCAGTTCGTATTGATGATTAAAATTATTATTTTATAGTACAGTAGTTATTTGTAAAAAACGTTTATACAGTACTTTTATTTGTTAAACAAATGCTTGGGCCCGTAAAAAGGTTTTGTTCTTTGGTTTCAACGTATTGTGGAGTATTTCACTGTATAATAATTGTAAAAAAAATAAAGGTTACTACTTCACGGATTTCGCCTATCACGGGTTCTTTTTGGAACGTAACCCCGCGGAAAACGAGGGTTCTCTGTATATCAATTCACATTTCAAGAACCTTCAATATAAAACACGATTCTTAATACCAGCACTTAAAATACCAGTCACATTTATATCAATTCACGTTTCAAGAACCTTCAATACCGGGGTAAAGCTCGATTCTTAATACCAGCACTTAAAACACCGGTACGCGGGGCGAAGCAAGAACCGTGGGGTATTTCACTGCCCGAAATAGCGTACGAGATTTCTGGGATTTCTAAGATCCCCCCAAATATTACCGGGATTTCCGGATTTCCAGACAGATTTGTCAGTGATTTCTGGATTTGTCGGGGATTTTAAAAGTTTTCAAAGGCATTTAAAAACCATTTTGTCGTAAATGTTTCAAAAAATAAACTGTTATCAGGTATTACCTTACAGGTTCCACATGGTATGTTTGATTACCGTAACCCTTCAGACAAAAATGTATCGATTTTTCGTTTTCGTCGTAATGTAATGGATTAACCTCGTGATTAACTATTTGTGTATCATTTAAACCAACTTCTAGAAAAAAAAACACAATTACTTGGAAATTTGAACATTATAAAAGGGGCAATCCTGTTTCTGAAAAAATGCGGGAATACACATGAAGAGATTAAGCCTTCTTGCTTATCGTTTCTCCGGGAATTCTGTTTCAATTCTGTCGGCGATTTCTAATAAATCCACCTGTCCGATTTTTAATAAATCCACCTGTCCGATTTCTAATAAATCCACCTGTCCGATTTCTAATAAATCCACCTGTCCGATTTTTAATAAATCCACCTGTCCGATTTCTAGAAAGGTCTGGAAGATAAAACAAGAATTTTAGACTTAGACTTTGATTCAAAATGGCATTAATTTAAGACCAGGGACTGATCACGTTTTTTTTGTCGTTGTGTTAATTAACCGACCTCCATGGCAGCTAACGAAAAGCTCTTGCACAGCGGCGTCAACACAGCACTCTGACCTTCAACCACTCTGGTTTTTTGTCGAATTTTGACACTTTTTTACCGATTTTTAAAGACTTATAGTACTATTACCAAGATTACTGCGAATGGAGCATTAGCGACATTTTAGGATTCTTGTGATTTCCGGGAAATTTCAGGATTTCCTAAGAATTTCTTAAGGGTTTCATTTTTTTTCCGATTTTCAAGTAGAGTTTACGGGATTTCTAAAGTGAAATGCCCCTTAGGAAGGACTCTGACACGACCTGAGGACCAAACTACTTATTACTTTCCCCCCCCCCCATTGAATTGTGAACATTTAAACAAACAAACCATTTATCGATGATTATTAAGGAAAACACTAAAATTTGCTACATTAAGATGCCTGCAAAATAAAAATTCGTAGATGAACATTTCATTGGGGTTTTGGCAATAGTACGTGGTCCAGACATCTTTTGAATGTGAAATTAAAATTGATCTCGACATATATATATCTATATATATATACATGCATTATATATATATATATATATATATATATATATATATATATATATATATATATATATATATATATATATATATATATATATATATATATATATATATATATATATATATATATTTACATATATAATGTTTGAAAGTATTACATATATACAGATGCATTATATATATATATATATATATATATATATATATATATATATATATATATATATATATATATATATATATGTATATATATATATATATATATATATATATATATATATATATATATATATATATATATATATATATTTATATGTGTGTGTGTGTGTGTGTGTGTGTGTGTGTGTGTGTGTGATTATCTATCTATTAATCTATTTTTTTCTCTCTCTCTCAGTCTTCTTGCCTGTCTTTTTGTCTGCTCTCTCTCTCTCATTCTCTCCCTCTCCTTCCCCGGCCCCCCTCCCACCCCGCCCCAAGGGACTGAATCCAGCGACGGCAGAAGTGAAGACGCAGTGTCCCCCCCTCCCCCCTCCCCCCTCTTCTCACATGGTAATCCGATCCCACAGCTAAGAAATGTGGATAGCATTAAATCAACAGCTTTCTTGATAACTGATCTTTGGGGAGACGGCGAAGGAAGCGCTGAAGGAGGAGGAGGAGGAGGAGGTGGAGGAGGAGCATCCTGCAGAAGGAGAAAGCGAATTCTCGTCTTTAAAAAAAAAACAAAAAAAAAAAAAAAAAAAAAAAAAAAAAAACAGAAACTTTGGTTGATTAGTTTTCTTAAGAGTTTCAACGTAGTCGGAGAAAAACCGAATCATTCTCTTCAAGTAATAGAATTAATCATAACTTGGCGCTGGGACTTTTTTTTTTTTTTTTTTCTCTTTTCTTTTCTTCTTCTTCTTTTAACCTTTCTTCTCTCCCGTCTTTTTTTATTCTTATATATATTTCTTTAAGGGAAAGAAATCAATTTTTCTTTATCTTTCCTTTTGTATGTTGCTTTTTTCATATGGAACACTAGTGATTCTCGAGTCTGAGAAGATAGTGATATCAAGGAAGTGGAAGACTGAAGAGAATGGGAGAGGGGTAAATGGGGGGGGGGGGGGTGAGGAGGAGGAGGAGGAGGAGGAGGAGGAGGAGGAATTGATGATGGAGGATAAGGAGAGAAAAGGAAACACACACACACACACATGCATACATAAAAAGGAAACACACACACATGCATACATAAAGTGAGAGAGAGAGAGAAAGACGGAGACAGAGAGAGAGAGAGAGAGATTGAGGGAAAGAGACAGAGACAGACAGACATACAGACAGACGGACGGACGGAGAGAAACAGAGAGAGAGAGACAAACAGACAAACAGACGGATATAGACAGAGAGAGAGAGACAAAAGAGAAACAAGAAAATCCCAAATAGAAAGGAGAAAGGAAAGTGAAAAGACGGGAAGAGGAAGGAAGGAATGGAAGGTGGGGGGGGGGGGGGAGGAGAGGGTGACACATAGGCCTAAGGACCTCGAGAATGAAACACGAAGAGGCTCCAGAAAGTGGGAAGGAAGCAATTTTGAATTTCGAGCGCCGAAAGCCAATCGTTCTCGCATATCCGGCGGGACGGACCAATAAACGCGGATTCCTTCAGAGAATAGACATTTTCGGATAGCGGGAGAGGGAGAAAGGAAGAAGGGAGGAGGGAAGGATAGGGAAAGGAGTGAAGGAAGGGAGGAGGGAAGGATAGGGAGAAGAGAGGAGGAAGAGAGGAGGGAAGGAAAGGGTGAAGAGTGAAGGAAGGGAGGAGGGAAGAATAGGGAGAGGAGTGAAGGAAGGGAGGAAAAGGAGGAGGGGAAGGGTGAAGATAGCGGGAGAGGGAAGATGGAAAGGAGGAGGGAAGGATAGGAAGAGGAGTGAAGGGAGGGAGGAAAAGAAAGAGGGGAAGGATGAAGATAGCGGGAGAGGGAGGAGGAAAGGATAGGGAGAGGAGTGAAAGAAAGGAGGAAAAGAAAGAGGGAAGGCAAAGCAGAGAAGGGAGGGAAAGGGTGAGGGAGGAGGAGAGAAGGAAAACATAAAGGTGGCGAAGGAGAGCCAAGGTGAAGATGGAAAGATGGAGACAAGATGAAAATGAGAAGGAGGATAATCGAGTGAGGGTGGGGAGGGAGAAGGAGGAAATCGGTGAGGGTGGGAAGGGAAAAATAGGATGAGGGTGGGAATGGAAGGAAAGGGTAAGGGTAGCGCGTTGGAGGAAGGGAACAGGTCTTTCCTCCCTACAATTTCGTTCTTGCACTTGTCTTTCCTCTTGCCCTTCCCAGTGACGTCACGAGGCTGCACGGGCAAAAGGAGACATACACACATGCCCACACACACACACACAAACACGCACACACGCACACACACACACACCTCAACGTCCTCGCCGCAAGCACGTACAGACTGAACAGATTCTCCTAGTCTTGGATCTTAGTCTTGGTCCAATTGACCTCAAGACCCAGAGACTTGCCTTCATTGCTAAATACATCTATAGCCGCCACTAGGGTTCCCAAGGACTCAGATAGAATAGCAACATCAGTAAAGTCAAAGTCAGTAACCTTGATATTGCCCAGAGTTCCTCCATAATGACTTCCCAGTATCCAGTCCATACAAGAGGCTATGTATACAAAATACGTGTTGCTGGTTTATTTCTGTAGCTGAATATATATAGCTGATTGCAACGACATTAAATGCAGTCCCAATCTAAGCAACTACAGTTTTATTCAAGAAATTGAGATATATACGTTGAGGGTATTCTAAATAAGAAAAAAAAAGTGAATACGATATATTGTAATAACACATGGGATATATTATCCAGATATGAAGTGTAAATGTAGTGTTTTGCGTAATTTGTTTGGAAGGGAAGTAACCTAAAATTATATATATATTTATACATTTACGTTCCATTGTGACCTAGGACAGTTTACCCCCTTCCTCCCCCCCCCTAATTTCTCCCCAACTTGCTCCCCTTTCTCACTCCCCCTCTCACTCAGCTCCCTCTCTCCCACTGCCCTGTACCCCACCCTTTCTTACCTTCCCTCCCCTACCCCCTTCACCACCCCATCTCTTCCCCTCCCTCCCCCATCCTCTCCTCCACCCCCTCCCTCTCCATCCTTCCTTCCACCCCCTCTTATCCCCTCCCTCCCCCACGCCATCTCTTCCCCTCCCTCCCCCATCCACCCCTCCACCCCCTCCCTCCCCATCCTCCCCTCCACCCCCTCTTATCCCCTTCCTCCCGCACTCCCTCTAATCCCCTCTACTCCCCTCCCTCCCCCTCCCCCTCCCCATCCTTAACCACCTCGTCAGCGACTCGGCACAAATTTGCTGACTCACGCTGCATTCTGATTGGGAGTGCCAGATCCCATCACTAATGAAGAGGAGGGAAGAGGAAGAGGAGGAGGGAGAGGGGAAGAGGAAGGGGAAGGGGAGGGGAAGAGGAGGAGGAAGGGGAGGGGAAGAAGGGAAGAGGAAGAGGAAGGAGAGGAGAAGAGGAAGAGGAAGAGAGAGGGGAAGGGGATGAGGGAGAGGGGAAGAGGGAGAGAAAAGGGAGGGGAATAGGAAGAGGAAGAGGAGGAGGGAGAGGGGAAGAGGAAGAGGAGGAAGGAGAGGGGAAGAGGAGGGAGAGGAAGGGGAGATGAAGAAGATGAGGAAGGGCGGGGGAAGAGGAGGAGGAAGGGGAGGGGAAGGGGAAGAGGAGGAGGGAGAGGGGAAGAGGAGGAAGAGGAGGGAGAGGAAGGAGATGTAAAGATAAAGAGGAGGGAGAGGGGAAGGGGAGGGGAAGAGGAAGAGGAGGGAGAAGGGGAGGGGAAGAGGAAGGGGAAGAGGAAGAGGAAGAGTGGGAGGGAGGAGGGGAGAAAGGGGAAGAGGAAGGGGAGGGGAATGGGAGGAGGGAAGAGGAAGAGGAAGAGGAGGGAGAAGGGGAAGAGGAAGGGAAGGGGAAGAGGAGGAGGGAAGAGGAAGAGGAGGGGAAGAAGGGAACAAAAAGAGGAAGGGGAGGGGAAGAGTAGGAGGGAGAGGAAGGGGAGGGAAAGATGAAGAGGAGGGAGAGGGGAAGAGGAGGAGGGAGAGGGGAAGAGGAAGAGGAAGGGGAAGCGGAAGAGAAAAGGGAGGGGAATATGAAGACGAAGAGGAAGGGGAGGGGAAGATGAAGAGGAGGGAGAGGGGAAGGGGACGGGAAGAAGAGGAGGAAGAGGGAAAGGGAAGAAAAGAGGAGGAAGGAGATGGGAAGTGGAAGAAGTGATAAAAGAGGAAGGGAAAGGAGGAAAAAGAAGGGGGAGAGAAAGGTGAAGGGGAGGGAAAAAAGAGAAAGAGGAAAAAGGAAATAAGCAGAGGAGAAAATAAAGGAAGAATGGAGGAAGGGAAAGCGAAAAGAAGGAAAAAGAGGAGATGGGAAAGAAGGATAGACAGAAGAAGAATTGAATAAGTAGAGAAGGAAGTAGAGAGGAAGATAAAGAAGAAAAGGAGGATAGAGAAGGGAAAGGTAAAGAGAGGGAGAGGAAATAAATAAAGAATAAAATGGAGAAGAAGGATGGAGATGAAGGAAAAAGAAAAAAATAATAGTAATGATACAAAGGAAAATAATGATGATGATGATGATAGGAATAAAGATGATAATGATAATGAGAGTGATAATACTACTGTTAATATTAATGATTAATGATATTAATGATAATGGTAATGGCAGTAATAATAATCACTGTAATAGCAATGAGAAGAGAAAAAGAAAAGTGATAATAACAAAAAGAAAAAGAAATGAAAATAGGTGGAACTTAAAAAGAAATAAAACAAACCAAGAAATGAAGGAAAAGAAAATAAAAGATAAAAGGAAATGTAAGAGAACAGCTAAAAAAAGACAAAGAAATACAATATAAAGAAATAGAAAAAGGAAAGGAAAAAAAAAGAACAAGAAAAAAATAGATAAAAAGGACACAGAAAAAAATAACAAAGAGACAGAAATTACGATAATGAAAATAGAGATAATAGTAATAATAACAATAATAAATATCATAATAATAAAGATAATACAAATAACAATGATAATATTCATAAGAATAGTGATAATGAAAAAACAATGATAATAACAACAATAATGGAATTGAAAATAATGATGATAATGATAATAATAATGATAATGCAAAAACAATAAAATACAAAAAAAAAAAAAAAAATACTTTTCACATTATAATCAAAAATACAAAACACATAAACAAATATTTCCAATCATGATAAAAAAAAAATCTGAAATCACATATATTTATATGCAAATGCTTCTTATCACGCAAATTTTTCAAATCAAAATTGCATATCATGATCATTAAAACCCGGAAGGAGTCTCGTCTCGGCTTTGCTCAGCCACGAGTGTAAAAAATCCCGGCTTTACAAATACAAAATAGTCTCTCTTCTGGATTCCGAAACACAAATATTCTAAAAAATGTTCTTAATTGCACTTCAAATACAAATTGTATTTGATCCACCCTTGGGCATTAGTAATAACGATTGTGGTAAGGATAATAACGATGATGATGATAATGATAATCATAATAATAATGATGATAACAATAACAATAATAATGATAATAACAATAATAATACTGTTGGTGATAGTAATAATAATGATTATGATAATGATAATGATAATAAAAAAGAAAATAATGAAAACAGTAACAATAATAGTAATTATGATAATGACAGTACAACAACAATGATATTAATGATGATAAAGATAATGATAGTAATAATGATATTGATTATAATGATAACAACAACAATTATAGTGATAACAATATTATCAATGATGGATTTAATAATAATGATAATAAATGATGCTGATAATGATAATAAAAAGAATGATAATAATGATGATGATAAGAATGCTAATGATAACATCTTCATAACGATCATGCTAATAATCATTATTATGATAATGATAATGACAACAATAACATCGAAAAACAAGAAGAACCAGACGACGAAGATAAAGAAAAGAGACGAATGAGCGAAGGAACCAGTAGGAAAGAGAACTATATCGGCCGATACATATATTTATCCGGCAGAAGGAGCGGCGGAGGATACTGCCAATAGCCTCCTGTGTCCAGCCCTTTCCAATATTGACGGGGGAGGCCTCGTCGGTGATGCTTGACACGCGCGCCCAAGTAGACAATCTCTCGCATTTTATGGGCGAGGCAGACCACCTATTCCCCCCTCCCTCCCTCTTCCCTTCCCTCTTCCCCTCCATCTATTCCTCCTCCTCCTCCCTCTTCCCCCTCCTCTTCCCCTCCACCTATTCCTCCTCCCCTCTTCCCCCTCCCTCTTCCCCTCCACCTATTCCTCCCCCCTCCCTCTCCCCCTTCACCGATTCCTCCTCCCTCCCTCCCCCCCTCCCTCTTCCCCTCCACCTATTTCTCCTCCCCCTCCCTCTCCTCCTCCACCTATTCCTACTCCCCCCCTTCCCCCT